>NW_027114970.1:120733-153267 GCF_000696795.3 Halyomorpha halys
GCTGACCGCACACCCCGAAAAACTTCTCCAATCATAAAATATTTATGTTCACCTCAATAATTCAAATCATGTAATACACATAGAAGATCATCAGTATTAATTAAAATTATTAGGAGAAACAAAAGAATTAATAATAATAATAAAAAAGTCTTAACGAACCTGTGTGTTCGATGCCAATACCACCAATCGTATTCTATATATATATATCTGTCCAGAGATGTCCATCCAAACCCAAATCTACTAAATCAGACTTCTAAATCCTAATGTTCCCATCTAAGTTTCAGTCTACCCTTCGGACATTTACCCGTCGGATAGAGTTTATTAACATTTTAAGGATTATAGTAGGAAGGATAATAGTTTATTAAATTATAACTTTAAAGTTTTTGGATATAAGCAATTTTGAAATTGAAAAATAACAAGCATTTGCCGCTTTTAACCTTGTTTTTATATAAAAACATTATTGATACAAAATTTCACCACAAAAATTGGTTCAAGTTCTCT
Source organism: Halyomorpha halys (assembly GCF_000696795.3). Taxonomy (NCBI): domain Eukaryota; kingdom Metazoa; phylum Arthropoda; class Insecta; order Hemiptera; family Pentatomidae; genus Halyomorpha; species Halyomorpha halys. Next base: position 121,235 of record NW_027114970.1, read on the forward strand.
TTATAATCCCTTTCCTAAATGTGTAATTAATTGAATTGACTAAATTATATGAAATTAGGTACAGGATGATACTAGAATCAAAACTCCCAGTTATTGATACAAAAATTGTTTTCTTTTCTATAAGTGAGGTACATCCTCCGGTAAAATACCGAAAGAGAGTATCTAATAGATAAGGAAAAACTTGTAGGTTAATTATGATGTTGGTTACATCAGCTCTCGAGATAGAATCATTTTCCAGAATTGCTAATTTCTTATTAAGTACTATATCCAATACCCTCCAAGAAAAGTAGTAAACCAGGTTTTTTTTTTTTTAATATTCAACATGGATTTGTGAAAATTGCTGCTTTGTTCGAAAAGTGGCACATCTGACAAAAAAAAAAAAGAAAAGTTTTTTTAGTTGTATTTGAAGTATACCATGTATTGTATCATAGACTGGAGGTAATTTGTAACAACATTAATAGATTTCGGAAACAAAAGTAACAGTAAAGAAAGTAACCACTGTCTATGGTACTATGTTTGGAATACTTCAATTCTAAATAACATTAAAAATATTTTTTTGTAAGATGTGCCACTATTCAAGCAAATCAGCATCATGAATATTATTATTTACATTACTCATTTAATTGTAGTATGTTCCTTCATTACCTTCATTCTTTCTAAAACGTGGAACTGCTCATCATTATATGTCAAACTTCTTGTAGCTCTATCTCGAATCATGTGTTGCCATGAGTCCCTTAGCCTTTGAACACAAGTATTAGCTCGCTGAGGTGCTCTACTCTTCCAGCAGCAACGGCAACCAGCAGAATTTTTTTCCCATTCTTTACTAAGTGTGTCTTGGGTATAAAATCTAGAATAAAGTTGCTTAATGGCAATGTTTAGTCCACTAACTAGTTCTTGATTAATGCCACCTTCTAGCTCTGCCTACAATCAGAAAAAAAATTAATTAAAAATGAAAGAAGGAATACTATAAATTATATAGAAAAACAATGTACCATTATATATATCTTCAATTAATGTTACCCACTCTTTGCATAAATACCACACTCCAATATTTCATATTACTCAATAAGTTTGACTTCAGAGGCATGAATAAGACCAAATCTATCATCTGTTTTATTAAAAAAAAAAATCAACAATACTTGATAAAATAAGGTATACAGAAGAGAATTAATGTTTCAAATTGATCATAATTAGTCCATTTTGCCAAAATTTGATGTCTAAGTAGAGGTTGCCGCCCAGTTCAACCTAGAGTAGGAATTTGATATTAATTTTATGGGAACACTATGAAATAAATATTAAATGGCTCAGAAGGGAATCAATACACATTAATCAAAACCGGGTGCTAAGGGGCTCCCACCCTAATGGGCTCAGCCTAAGACTTATATAGGCATTATAAACTTATACATTTTCAATTAAAGTCCATTAATTCCATTTAAATAATGATATTAGTTTGAACAAATAAAACCAGATTTTCAATGATATAAAAGGTATTCATTCAGGCACCTTGCTAAGTAATTTCCAAACTATTTCCTCCAAAATTTCAACCAGTAAATGTAACTAAAGTCAGAACTGTTGGGTACGAGATTAGAGCCAGCCACTCCAGAAGCAACCATATGTTTCATTGAATCTAAAAGGGATTACAGACGATTTTCAAAGAAGGATGGACTATAATATAAAAGCCATGACTGATGAACTATAGAGTATTCCACCAGGAAGTAATATTAACCAATGTACTGTCTCATTTGATGTTCTTTTGAAACTAACCCAGCTTTGTTGGTTAATTGAGTTCTCAACTTTGAAAACCAATTGAACTACTATGAAATTTCCACTCCTTGTCTCAAAATATAGAGCGTGATTCCAAATATTCTTTGTATTCTAAGAAATCATAGCAGCCTCTACTCAGCGGCTTTTTGAAAACATAAAAGCATACATATATTTATATTCATTATGTTTAATTGCACTAAAATACCGCATACTTCACTTTATTTCAGCAGTAACATGGGGTTTATCATAGTACTCATAACTTGAAACTTTACAAGGTCTCTAAAGAAGTCATAATTTAATTTTCTGAAGTTATAGTTCTTCAGAAATGGCAGATGAATGTTGACAATGGTGTAATCAATTTCAATAATATTTAATGAAGCATTAGGGTGAGGGGCTCAGAGTACTTGGTTCAGAAGGTTGTGGGTTCAGTACCCAATACCCACCTGGGTTAGACAATATTTATTTCTTGGCAGCCCTAGGAAATGAATCTAGATATTTCCACTATGGGGCTGTATAGGTAAAAAAAAAAAAGTATTTGATTGTGTATCAGTCAAGATCAACATATACAAAACAAATAAACAAATTGTTGCATGGAAAAATACTATAATACATTGAAAAAAAATCATAATTAGATGGAATAGAAATGATACAAAAACAGAAAGAAATGTAAGTTAAAGTAGGAGGAAATACTTTGTAAGGCTGTCCTTATTTAAGGTCTTAAGTTACTTAATTGTTTATAGTTAGCTTGTTTTTAATTTTTTAACACCCTTTAATACAATAATAATTTTAACAATTTAAAAATAATGTCAAAACAATTTAAAAATAATGTCAAAACAATTTAAAAATATATATATTCATAATTTTAGTTTATTATGGTCCAGATTCTAATTGAATCATAATTTCAGTTTTGATATATTTTTTGTTATACTTTTATTTGAAGAGAAATGTACATCAAGTTTATATCAATTAGTGTTTTTTTTCAAAGAATTTTTGAATAAAAATAAATTGTTCATTTTTATTTTACTCTTGTATATTTTTAATGGTTCTTTTCTTCGATACCGACCACCTTCACTTGCACCATCTATTTATTCCTAAGTGTTTATAGTGAATTTCAGAAAATGATGCTAAGTGGCACTACATGCCCTTAAATTTTGCTCTACAATTTAAAAAAAGAATAAATACATAGAGATCATCAGAGTGTAAACTAGTATCTTTTTCTTTTATTTATACCTTAAGAATGAATTTAAGACTTTTCTGACTCCTGTAATTGGGTCAAAAAATAACAACATCAAAAAAAGTCCTGAGGTCTAATTTAGTGTAAAGTTACCCACTTTTATGGTACGGTACAAAGTAATTTTTTTATGATTTCCATATTAATGCCAGAACAACCAAAATTATGCATGCAACGTGAGATATTATAAAATATCATATTATACTAAATAATATGGTATAGGTGTAGTAGTTAGAAAAGTCTAATCTGTATATATTTTTAGTTGATTGTAACTTTAAACATAAGTTTTAATAATGGTTGATATGGAACCATTAAACCTTCTGGTTATAAGTAGACCAAGAAAAAAAATTTACATTATTGGTTTTTATCTCAACTGTAAAATGGAGACAAGGAAGGATCTTAGGAATAGCATTAGAAGAAAAAAATACATAATATCAAATAAAAATCATGACTTCAGGAAATTCAGGGTGTTATAGAATCAAAAAGGTTGTTATGGGGAATGTTGGAAAAAGCAAGAGTGATTATCTTAATTGAATAAGTGATTCATCTTTAAGAAGGATGAAGAAGAAGTAAACAATTAATTAGAGAGAATTGTCTGATCTTGAAGAGAAAGGGATAGTTGATAATTTTAATGAATGGAGATGGTACTTTTCAAGGTTTATTGTGAAAATAGGTAATATAGTGGGCAAGCGGTTGTAATTTTTCCTATATGTATAATTTTGTTCTTTTTATTTTTCTGTTGATATATTTTTTTAAATATTTTATACCTTACTCACTATTATCCTCTTTCATATATATTTATTTTTGTTTATGAATAACTTACATCCAGCTATCTTATGGCAATTTTTTTTAGATTATTACTGTTTTACATCCTCTAAAGGAGAATATAATATAAAGGTTTACTAAGTTTTGGAGACATTTTAGCCAATGTAATAGAATATCAACTGGCTCATTATTTTTTTAATGTATTGACTTTGATAGATCCCTTACTAAGTATTCCATCCAACTATCATCCTTAATTTCTGAAGAATTATGATCTTTATAACTCATGGAAATATTCATTCAGATGAATTTTACTTTCATGGTCAAAAATCCAAAATAATTAGATAAAAAGAGTAATAGCCAGAAAAATTCATCAATATCTAATGATACATGCACTTGAGATTATAAATCAGGTCGAATCAAGTAGAAGCTCAGAAACAGTCAGAAGGGCTTTAAATAGGGCTTTCTCAGAGAAAAAAGGATTTACTTTACCCAAATAAGTTTAGAAATATATCCAAGTTTTGGAATCAAATAATTTTTTTGACTAATCAAAATGCAACATAAAATGTTTATAAGGGAGGAAAATAAAAAAAGGAGTCTTTGAGCCTATATCATTATGGAATTTTCTTTCATTCACTGGTACTAAAACATTGAGATTTTGAAAGATAATTTGAAGTTCAGTGTATGTCAAATGGGTATCTCTAAAATTTCTGAATTTTGGCAGGACAATGACCTGATGAACAGCTGGACTGCTTTGGATTTTGGGATATGGTTAGATCTGTCCTATCCTAAAGAAAGATTCCGGATATAAGTACAGCAATTACAGAGGCATAACACTCCTTCTGGTGGCCTACAAGATAATGACTAACATCTAGCTAAATTAGATATCTTGTTATTAAGAGAATATAATAGGTAACCTCCAAGTAGGGTTCAGGAGAGGAAAGAGCATGCTAGACCAGATCTTTGTCCTGAAACAGATACTCTAAAAACAATGGGAAGCAGATCAGGATGTAGACGCCTTATTTGTCAATTTCAAATCAACCTTTGAAATACTATTAAGAGAAGTAGAAGAAATCAGATTACAAGTAAATGAAGATAAGTAAAGAATATGACTGTAAGCAGAAAAATCAACCCTAATGACGTGGTCTGTATGGATGGCAAATTGTTTCTGAAAGCATACAGTTTCAAATACTTCAGCTCCACAATAACATCAACAAAAATAATCAACTGACTGAGATAAACCAGTGCATAACAAGCATGAACAGAGCCTTCTTCTCCCTGTCAAGAACACTGAAATCCTGAAAAATGTCTAAAAATCTGAAACTGAGGGTCTACCATGCCATGATAAAGCCAGTTATGGTATACGGCTGTGACACCTGGGCTCCTACCCAAAAAAGAAGAATAAAGAGATTTCAATGGAAAGTTCTCCATACTATTACAGGAGCCATTTGGGATTAGAGCCTTAAAACATGGAGAATTAGAACTATGAGTGGTCTGCTTGCAGAGACTGATCAGTCAATATCTCATGACATGAACGTAAGGAGGGTAACATAGGTGGGGCATATGGCTTGAAACAATCCATCAGAACACCACTACACAACAATGAATGCCAGTGTAGATTGCAAGGGACCACATAGAAGGCCAAAAACCAGATGGACTAACAAAATTGACAAAGATGCGGAAGGGCTGAATGCTGTAAACTGAAGAGCAACAGCCTAAAGCAGGAGAAGGCTGTTTTGCCAAACTCTGATTAACCATAGATCTGGCCTGAAATACAAGGTCTGAAGAGTCAACAGAAAAAAAAATACAAATTAACAAATAAATTGTGCTCAATTAAACAGAGATTGTGAACTTTTAAATAAGTATGGTATTATGATTAATTTATTTAGTTTATTGTGAAAACTTTCATGAGCCAGAATTTGTTAACATTTTAAAGAAAATATTTTTATGAAAGATAATTGTTATAGTTTATTTCATAGTAAGTTCCATCTTCTCAGAAATAAATTAATAAAATGTTTCAGTTTTTAGGTTCAATCAGTTTCTTTGAATGAATAAATTATATTTCCTCGATAGCGAAAAATTTTGGGAGTCTCTGTATCTTAATAAACCTTACCAAGATCAGTGAGAGCAGTGGTGCTGGACAAATATAACAACTTACTTATAGGTGCCGAAATGAAATACATAGGCAGGGCAACAGAAAAAATTAGGGGAGACAGCATAAAAAATACAAGAATAGGTGAGTGATCAGAAGTCCTTTCACTGCAGACCACTCTAATGGTATCAATATTTTTTAGTCATTTGGATAAAGAAGATATTCAACCAGCAGATAGAGGATCACTCCCACTTTCACCAATCTTTTAGCATAAACATATCTATATTGTAGAGAACACTATATTTCAATAAAATGAAGGAGCTGAGGAGTCTGGTGGATTTAGATTAAGGCTATTCTTAGCCGATCATGGAACTATATTTGTGAAAGTGAGATTTTAAGTTTGCAATAAGCCGAGGTCATTGGGATGGATTGAGAGAACATAAGGTAATTGGTTGAGCTGTGTGTTAGGAGTGCCCAGATTATAGGCTTAATAGTGGAGAAAAATTAAGATTATTCTCTTTAAAAAAATAAAGAATTTAATTATTATGGCTCAGTCTAATCGATGGTAAAGCATTTTCCTGGTGAGTAATGACAGATAATGTAATCAAATTTTATCCCAGAAAGAACAACCTCATTTTGTCATATTAAATTATTTCAGTATTAAGTTATGCTGAAAGATAATATGTAATAATTCCTTCCAAATAATTAGGACATCAATAAAATTTTGAATAATCTAGCTAACATAATAAATAAATAAATCAAGTATGAATAAAGTAAAAAATTGAATAAAAGGATAAAGATACTAAACCACACCTTCCAGTCTACTGAGTTAGAAGATTTTATGCCAAGAAGATTATATATGATTTGCTGGCTCCTCATAACGATATCTGTAGTTTTTTCAACATATCTAGCCAACTCTAATAATCTATTACTTTTTAAAAATACTTGCAAAAGCTCCTGCTTGACAATATATGTAAACATACTAACACTATCATTTGTTAGCTTACTGCACAAAGACAATTTATCTATTCTTCTTTTACAAGCGTGAGCAATACTACATATATTTTTAGCGATGGAGGCATCATTTTCAACATTTTGAGTATTAGGAAATGTTGGTAGTTTAGGTAGATCATTGTCTACTCCTATCACAACATTATTATTTTCATTGCTGAATAGTATGATTGGGGCCTCATCTGTAGTTAATGGGTAATCTACTCCTAAGGTTTCTTCAGTTATCACATCACATAAATGTTTATTGTCATATAGAAGTATTTGATTAGTTGGTAATACCTCAGTTTGTTCATTAATTTGTTCTTTAAAATCAACAAATTTTTCAACTGGATCAAAGTATATTTTAATATTTTGCATCTTATGAATATGAAAAACATGCATTCTTTTCCTTGATAAGATATTAGTCACTTCTGTAAAAAACTTTTCAAAACTCCATATTTTTTGAGTATCCACTTCAAGAAGTCCAGCTAACAACGGTGTAATATATTTTTTCAATCCAAAACTTAATTGACAGCCCTTGGGAAGAGATCTGCACCAATCAATTGGTCCATTTTCAGATGACTGAGTACCTGATATAACACCAGAAGCTTTTTTTGTGGTAATGTAATACATAGTTTCTTTATTTCTTCGCCCTCCATAAGGTCTAAAAGGAAGATTTCCAGTAGCAACATGATACAATGTAACACCTATAGACCAAAGATCAACAGTTGCACCAAACTTTTTTCCTACAGGTTTTCTAAGCACAGCTCGTTCATACATATCAGGGTGGAGATATTCTTCAGTGCCATACAATGACATAAACTGTTGGTCTTCTTCCAACTCACGAGCAGCACCAAAGTCAGTTAATTTATACACTGTACTACCATCATCACTAATAAACTTCATTATGTTTCCTGGTTTTAAATCTCTATGTACAAGGTTGTTATCACGCAAATGTTTCATACCAGCAGATAGATGCTCAAGTACAAGCAAAAACTCATCTTCTTGTAAGCCATAAGTATTTTCAGGATCATCTAAAATATTGAAAAGGCTACCTCCAGTACAAAGCTCCATGACAATCACCTTGCCCCTTCCATCCTGCTCTTCTTCTATAGCCAGTAACTTAACTATATTTTCATGTTTAACTTTCTTTAAAACCTCAAATTCTCGAATTTGTACATCATGGGGTCTCATGTGACTTAATTGATTAAACGTTTTAACAGCTACAGGTTCACCATTATGTTTGTTTACTCCTTGATAAACGGCCCCAGTTGCTCCTTTACCCAAGACACTGGTTGTACACCACACATAATTCGTTGAACCTCTCAAAAAAGACATAATACAGTCACTGAAGTTGAAAGTTGTTTTGACATACGGTTGTAAACACAAAATGTTATAGTTCACAAATGACACGTTCGAATGATCAAAATGGTTTGACAAATAACTAACAAAATTTATTAACTAAGAGTTAATAAGAAAAACAAGTCAGTGTTGTTTTCTTACTTAATTCTGATTTCTTAGTTTAGTCACATAATAATAATAAATAAAATATGTTTGATATATCTGTCACTTCTTTAATAGCAAAGACTATCTTCCCAAGTATTTTTACCAAATTCTATGGCAAAGCAAGGTTAATCTTTTGCAGTTTGCAGTTATTCTTTAAATAAACAGTTATTAGTTAAATTACTCCATAGTAATGCCAGTTTACTTACAATTCCTAGTAAACTCACTCTGTATACAATGACAAAAATAACTAGCTTTATCTTACGAAATCAATAATAAATTAGAAGCTACCTGATTACATACATGATTAAAAAATTATACTTCTGAAAGAATAGAAAAGGAAAAAAGATATCACAATACTCAATACATACACAAAAAAAAAAAAATATATATATATATATATATATAGATGAAAATTATTTTACTATAACACACACACGTCTCCTATGTACTCTGAACATACTTTTTTGCGTAGCACCACCATTTAATACTCTTAAACAGTAAAATAAAACTCGAATGATCTCGTGTTGCGAGGGAGCACTCCTGGTGTCTATGGTATCGTCAAGCAGAGAGCTTAACAGTTCATCTCTCCTGCGGCTCTTGCATACTCTCAATCGTTACTACGTTATGTTCTCTAAATGTGACGAAAGGACTCCGCAGCAATTCCTTTCCCATATTGGTTTCCAACTTGCGTTATACGACAATACCCTGTTTAATGTCTTCCATTAAGTCCCGCAGGTTCAGCTTTTGCCATGATACTCTTCTATTCTCCTCATGCTCAATCCGCACCCTGACCACTTCCCACAACGTTCTCGTGGCCATACCGTGACCTACAATGTGCTCTTCCATATTTGTAGTGTTTCTGAAATCCCTACCACCCCCTTAAGCCCACAAAGAACTTTGAAAGGCAAAAGCCCTGTAACAGAGTGAACCGAATGGTTGAATGCCGCCACAATCCTTATCATCGCCACGTACGGCTCTGTCCACATAACAGATCATCAAATGGTCGCTTGGTTCCTGTAGAGCCTTTCCCCCCTAATCTTAGGATACCCAGGAATATTAATGTACCACTGTACCTTCTAGCGTTATTATTTCTTCCCTGATGGTAGCACTATAAAATTCTCTCTCCCCCCTTCCTCGGACGAAATTCAGGTTCTTAATGCTCGTAATACTGCTTTCGCTGACCTATCTCGTAACTGATACACCATGGCCGAGATCAATGGTGGACATCCATTTGTACCCTTTCCAAGTAAACGAATATATATCTTCACATCAACGAGCGTAACATTTGCGGAGAGTGTTTTCTGTTGAACTGCTCTAGGCGAGTGTGGGTCGCACTTTGCGCTGAGACAATCTTCACTACTGCCTATGCCTCCTGGAACTCTCTTTATTTCCCACCAGAAGTATCGATGGTTGATGACCTGCAATATCTCATTCAGGCTCCTATGATTCGTTTTCCTTGGTGGTATGCGAAAATATCCTCTTGCTCCGCGTATTGAGATCATCCCCCTACCCTGGAGTACATTCTCCCGGAAAGTGTCGCCCATACCCGGACGGTCCCCTAAGTTCCTTCTTCACGGCATTGACTATTGTGGGGTAGCTTACTATTAACCATCATTCCCAGCTTTTTCATTTTTTTTTAATTCTTCCCGAATATGCTGACGAAGTGCGTATGTTTATCATGAAGGGATTGGCATGAGTTAAAACATTTTAAAGCAAAATAATGAACTCTGGTTGATTTGAAATAACAAACTTCGGTTATTATAATTTAGAGATAAGTTTTTTCTTTCAGAATAAACCTTAATCCATATTGTATTAATATTATTGACAAAACTAAAACACACGAATATTGATTGGGAGGAAGCTTATTGCATTATTTTGTCCCGTACCCGTACACAGCTGAGTCTTCCAATAGAGTTATGAATCGAAATATAGATATTTTCAGTATCAAATGGTGAAAATTTTTCAAGAAGAGTTTTATAAGATATGCAGCAAATATTAGAACATTCAACAAAAACTGAAATATAAATGGGCTAGTCAGTTTAATAAATAACTTTTAGAAACAGATGATTGATAAACAAATTTTGAATAATCTTTACCCTAGATTGTTTAAAAGTTTCATAACTGAGGAATTAGCTGTATTCACACCAGCAGCAAATGCATCTATTAATATCGAAATATCTGTTTAGATATCTAAATAAATTTAATTTACTCATCTACGAGAATATGCTTTGTCATTTGCGTTTCCTGATGTGGCGCATGTAGTGTGCTCGTGTGCGCCTAGCCATGGTGTTTTTATTTCAATTTCTACAAGAAATTTATGATTGGCAAAGGAAGGCAAATCCTTCAACGAACTCGATTAACTTTACCTTATTTTTCTATTTACTCATTTTGTAGCTCTTAGAAAGAAAACGTCAATATGACTATTGCTACCTTAATAAAACCAAATTTAATCAAATGCATGCAAATGGATGTATATACATAACATATATATCATATTTTTAATATTAAAAGTTTAAAAGAGAAAGAGGGACCATCTTACTCTCAATTATTAAGGCTTAGAAATGAATACTGGAAATGATTAGGTTAAAGCATAATTCTCTTAAGAGCTTGATTAATTATAAATACACTCTATAGTAGTGAAAAAATAAGATTCTGAAGATTGGTCATGTTCTGCAGATGACTTCCGAATGAGAAAATGATAATATCATAAAAGTAAGACCACTGGGCAAAGAGATAACATAGCAACACCTTATAAAAGATTCCTTTATGTATAACGTCTGTGTGGCGGAAGATCTTATCCGTAGGTATGGAGTAAATGGAAAAAGAAGTGGAATGGAGGAATTTTCTGGATCGTTATTTAACTAATTGTGAGCAAGGTCATCAAACATCAATTAGATAAATAATAATACAAAAACATGCCTTTTTATTTTTAAAATTTAATTTTTAGCACATTTAGCAATAATTTAATTTATTAATTTGTATATAATTCATAAGTTCTACGATTAAAATTGACATATAAATATAGTATTAACAATTGTAAAGATATAGTGCTGATACACGATTCCGAGATAAATATAAGTCATACAAAACCGTCATCAATACAATACAATCATAAATTATAAAATCATTCTCCTCCTTAATTTATCACTGTATGCTTCACATATAAATTTTATAAACTAATAACTTAAAACTTCTTCTCTACTAGCAACAATTCCGGCTCATTTTAGTGGTTTTCCGTTTTGGTGCAGCCTTCTTCTTCTTTTGCGGTTTGGGTTCATACTCACAATCTGAGCAGGAACAATCACCACCTGAAACGAACATTTGTCCTTAGAATAAAATAATATTTAAAATTTTATTCTTAATTTAAAATCAATTTTGATCCTTTTTATCTCTCAACTTTTATTCTTTAAAATTTCTCCAACGTTTCGGCCCTCAGGCCATTCTCAAGGAGACCACCTTCAATATTGATGTCATTTCTTTTTCACAATCTTAAAACTGCAGGCTAATTGCCTTTGTCCCATATAACTTTTTCTAAAAAAAATTTTCTTAGATTTAAAACCTTTTTTACTTCACTTTTCTTCCGTCACTTATCATTTACAAATTTAATTTAAGTTGTAAATGATAAATGAAGAAAGAAAAGTGTTGTGTAAAAAAGGTTTTAAATCATTTATTATTTTTATATATAAAATAATTAATGTAAAATTTTGTTTTTCTATATAAAAAATGATGAAATTTCTAAAAATTTGAAACTAAGTGTGTTCAATGCCATGATAATGCTACTAGCTTTGATATTCGACTGTGAAGCTTGGGCTCTAACAAGTACCCTAGAAAGCAAAATCGAGTGATTTGGAAGGATATTCCTCCGTAAAATAACAGCAGCAATCTGGAATCAAAACCTTAACACATGGAGGAGAAGAACTAACAGTGAACTGCTTGCGGAGTCTGGTCAATCAATATCTCATAACAGTGTACATGTCATCTTAACCTTCTTTCCAGCTTTGGATCAAAGCAATCCATCAGGATGCCTCTACACTGAATGCTACTATAGTTAGCAAGAGACCACTTGTGAGGCCAAAGATCAAACACTAGTCGAAACATTTATACATCGGACCAACAAACAATTTGCCCATATAAAAAAAAAATTCCTGGTTGTATTAAGTATGTATTAAAATTTTTTTGTATTACTCTGAATGCATTAACATCTTCACAGAATGTATACAGCTCATATAGAATAGAAAACAAAGTTACAAAACTGTACTTACATCTATATTTTCCTGAAGATTTTTTCTTTTTACCATATGTTTTGCTCTCTGAACAATCTGAACATGAGCAAGAATCAGACCCATCCATACAATCCGAGCAGGAACAATCAGAAGATTCATAACCTAGAGGGTAATAAATATTATTAATAATTTAGCTTTAATCAGTTCAATATACTATGAAAAGAAAAAATATTTTACTGATGATAGGTGTAGACATTTTATAATTCATTATTTTATTTTTATGTTTTCACGGAAAGAATTATGACTATACATACAAACTTTATTTTTTATTATTGTAGAGATGAAAATGCACTGAATTAATTTACACCTAGTTCAGAGAAATTGCTTCAAAAACCTATTGGGTGGAGGACAATTTCTAAAATTTCTCCTTTTGTTAAATATTTTCGGCAAAATGATTTCTCCTAAGAAATTAAGTTGTCAAGTCTCAAATTTCCCATCTTTCTGGGTTCGAATAAGATTGAGGGGATGAGTTCCTCTTCCGCTTTACATCGCTCCATAACGATGTTCTTCATTTTGATAATTTAACTAATGCTTGACATTCGTCTTGACATAATTACAATTTTTTTGAATAATGGAATTAATGATAGGTTTTAAATTAGATATCAAATACACACCGTGATAACATTAAACATACCTCCTCTTTTAGATTTCGGTTTCACCTTCTTCGGCTTCTTCGTCTTAGACGGAACCGGGCCACAGTCTGTTCCCAAAGGACAGCTACCCTTTGGCATCTTGAGTCTGGAATAATTCATCCTTTTTCTGTAATCGTCAGAAATATTCTATTACTAAGAATATAATAAACGAAAGTTTGGTGGAAAAAAGCATTTATTACTTTTTTCAAATTGAGTTATTGGTTCAATAGATTCTAAATGAAAATTTGCATTCTTCGACGGTGTAACACTTCAAAAAATAAATAAACATTGAACTGTACGTATTGATTTTTCGCATTCGAACTGTCTGGTTTATCATTCTAAAACTTTTTTTGTTAAATTGAGTTATAGTTATTTATAATAGTTTTAAATACTGTTCTAATTAAAGTATCAATGAAAAGTGTTGTTTTTTCCACTGTCTCTTTAAACAATGACTGTAGTACAGGTCTAGCACATGCATTGGAAGTACCCAGCTCTGTGCTTGCTTGATGTATCCTGAACGTCCTTGACGTATGCCTTTACTCCCTACTTCCATGACTTTCGATTAATTTAAACGCTCTTCAAACTTAAATTATGAACCATAAACTTAAACTTAAAACTACTAAATCATTTTTAAGACAATCCTTCCATCTACGTTTCGGTCTGCCCCTCGGACGTTTACCCGTCGGTTCAGTGTTTATTGATATTTTAGGGATCCGTTCGTAGCCAAGTCCCACAACCTTACACATCCATCTCATACACTGTAATTCAGCTTTGTGGAGGCTTCTACATTCTCCCATTAATTCATCCTTTATCGATTCGAATATTTTATTTTCGAAACCGCGCTGTTTTTCCCTTAGTGTAGAGGCCATGTTTAGGATCCATTAAGAACGTTTTAAATCCATAAGTAGAAAGGATTATAGTTTTTTATATTCTTAATTTGAAGTTTTTGGATCAGAGTGCTACCAATGGGTAGTTTCTCTACATGCTTGTATTACTCCATTTTGATCTTGCATCAAATTTACTTTATGTAAATACAGTTGTAAATAGGATTAAATAAACCCGACGCCTTGCTTTAAACCCGACTGAACCTCGGACTTATCAGAAGGATGACACACCCATACTACATTTACTAACTTATTTGTTATAACTCGCTTGACGTAATCCTTACCCCGCTATAAGTCTGTACCTAATAGACATAAGCCTTTAGATAAAAAAAAAAAAATTGTGTAGAAAAGTAATTTTATTTTGGAATTGATTCACTCACTTTAAGATTCTCTATTTTATGAAAAGCTAAGTATTTTAAAATATATAAAAGAGTAAAATTTTAGGTGAAAAATAAATGCTTGACATATAGATTTATGAATACTTACCAATTTAGAACTGTTGCTTGAAGTGGACTGGTAACTGCCGGAAGCTTTACAGCCCCCTGCTGGTAACACTTTATTTTTCGGCCTAGTCCTAAAATAGGCAAGATTTTAAGCAACTTTGGTTCATCGCATAGTTTATTTTGAACAAAATGAAATGCTATAAATTATTAACATAAATATTTTTTTTATTTCCTTTTTTTAGTTGAATTAGGCGTCTACTAACAAAATGGAATAACTCCATTATTTTTTCCCCCGATAATTCAGTTTTTGCTAAAAAAAAAACATCGTGCTAAATTTCTCTTAAAATGAGTTCGGAAAATATATGTGAAAAAAATGTAGTTTCCTATTGACAGGTTACTTAATTCCATTTTAATTTAATAAAAAATATATGCAACATATAAAAATATATATCTAATTTGAGAACAGTATTTAGTCCTCGAGAGTCAGTTTCCAAAGTCCACAAACTCACTAGAGAAACATGGATAAACAATTCGTAATTTGCTATAAATAAAAATATCGTTTGGATTCCCATCCAATCCAAAAGGATTGGTTGAAGAAATTATTAGACACGAATATTTTACGATAAAAATCCACAAAAAAAATATTATTATGGTAAGAATGTGATTATTATAATAAAATTATTTTCCTATGCGTTTTATTTTTTTAATGTTTTTAACATAGTGAGAAAATTATTTGATAATAATTGTCTAAACGTTCGTCTGTTAATAATAATTATCTTTTGATGTTGCTGATGAATGACTTATTGCGAGCAAGACATATTTAAATTATTTTCATTTTAAAATTTTTGTTTTATTATTTTCTTGTTTAACTTTTAATATTTAAATGACAAATTACCTTATATGTTATTTTCATATTTCATTTCAGGGTAGATCATTAATCTAAAGAAAGGGTAAGGCGATAAGTATGAACAAAAAATGTTTTATTTTTTTGTTGCTATAAAAATTCGTACTGAAGGGGGTTCCTCAAGATGAGAATAACAATACAAATTTTTATATAAACAAAGCTTAAGGTACTTTAGGGGAATTCATCCTTTAAACTCTCTCAATCTATTTCAATTAGGATAAGACCAATTTAATATCAAAGAATATCTAATTGTACATTGGCATACCAAATTCAATCGAAATCGTTAAAGGAGATTTTGAGAAGATCAAATGTGGAAAATCCATTCTATAAATTGGTACTTCTGGTCAATCCATAGAATTAGATCTAATACTGCTGTTTATCTTATATGGATTGGTCGCATATCCTTTCAAATCACAAATCACTTTTTACAGTTTAATATTCAGAATATATAATTTTATTTTAGTGTCTGCTTTCAGAATGTATTTTAAATAAAAAGTAATTAATTATACATAATGGAACTCGAAAACTACCATATAAAAATATTACTCGATTAACTGGATAAAATATTAAACAACTATTCGATGTTTATCATTTTTTTTGTCGCTAAATAAAGTTTTAAAAAATGAATAAATTAATAAATCATTATTATTCTATTTCTATCGTTTTATTATTATTTTATATTGTAATATTTCAAGTTTTAAATTTCACTTATTTATTTGTTCGTTCCCTTTCTTAAATGGTAAATATGTTTTGAATTATTGAATAGTGTTAATTTTAAGGATGCCTGTATTAATTTATTATTGCTACTTTTAACATTAGTTATCACATACTGTCTATATTATGTTTAATCATTATTAAACATTAGTTTAATCATATACTGTTCTTATTTTAATTTATTAATTTACAATAAATCTATTTGAATAGGGCATATAATAAGACAAATTACTTATATATTGAAGATTAACTACCTAAAATTATAAAGTAATGAAAATTAATAAATGTTAGAGTACTATAAATTTGAATGATTGAATCTGAACTCACCTTATTCTGTGACCAGCTGGAGAAAGAATGGGACCATGCCCTGAAAACTTTGCCCCTTAATACTAGTTGTCTTTTAGACCTTAGACTTACTAATATTGTGTCCTTTCAAAAGTTTATTTATATATTTGTATCAATAGGAAACACATATGAATATTTGTAATACCTCAGTGAATATACAATTGTTTTTAATCAAATATTGATATAATATTCATAATTAATTATAACATTAGTTTATTTCCAGAAAAATATTTAATACATCGCTGCTATGATAGAATAGTAGCACATCTTACATAATATTAGTTTTACAGGAAAAGTATATTACCATTTTAAATATATATTTATTAAAAAAGTGACTTCTATTGTTATATTCTTTAAATTTTTTGTATAATAAATATTTGTGTCTCTCAGAACTAGATTTATGAAACAAATGAAACCAGCACTTAACCGTTTTTTCCAACCTATCTTTGAACATGTTGCGGTTTTAAAGAAAAAACTTCTTCGAATGAAACAAGTTTATTGTAAATCATACAAAATTTAAAGAAAAATAACAAAGACATTACAGTAAAAAAGAGGGTAAAAATTTACAATGACAATATTGAAGAAGATCTTAAATAATTATAATAAAATAACCATAAAAATGTAGAGTCTATTACAGAAGGAACAGTAAAATTTAGGGATAGGATTGTAATGTACTATCCTTCATTTAACTCTTTCAGTCGCTAGATTTTTGATGTAAATTTCAATAGGTTGTGGTTGGTTCCGGCAAAAAAAAAAAAATGTCTATATTGTAAGAATAACATTTTTGAGAGAAATTATTTATTTTACACATATATGAGATTCAAATAATTATCTATTTAGAAAAAAGACTGAAATTTAACTCGTAATGTCAATTGTACGGTTACTTAACTAAGAAGCAGCGTGATAGTTGATAGTACAAGTAATGTCAGTGTAGCAACTTTCAAGTTAACTATTAACATGTATACGCCTAGACAATGAACTATCGTGAAGTTTCCGTTATTGCGCCAGTATTAGCCACTACCATGGTGTTTCAATTTGATAGTTAGAATCAAGACAGCATTCACTGTCATAGTTTTGCTGTCGTTATTTGTACTAGTACTGTCAGTGGACAAATAGTCGCATCAACAGCCACCTTTAACAGTCATATGTATAGGACAGTGAACTGTAGCAACATATCAATCATGCCTTAGGTTCATAATTACTTTGTCAGGCAGAGATGTCGTTATACTAGGCTTTAGTTCTTTAATTTTTTTCTCTAAATACGAGTTGATCAGAAACGTATACTTAGTGCAATTCATGTTATGAAATTTATATATTACAAACCAATACAGGTTCAAAATAAATTGATTTTTTCCCTGGGCAGCACAATTATCATTGTAATGAAATTTATACCGTCACTGTTACATGTACTTATTTGAATTGGGTCCCTCTATTTTTCCTCTAACCAATTACAAATAATTCTTTGACATTTTTATTTAACTATTGTTTATTATTTCTAATTATGAAAACTGTTTATTTTTTTCAAATAAACAAAGCTAAGAGTACTTTTAAGAAAAATGTTTTGAAATAAATCATTTACAGAATACCCTCTCAGACAATTTCATTCAATTAGGATAAGATCCTAGCTGTTTTCGAGAAAATCGAAAAACTATGAGAAAAACGATTATATTAAGTGGCACTATTATGTCTTGAGCTGGGCTGTTCACAGATATACACATCATTTTGCTAGATAAGATTATTTGGACTATATATACTCTATACAGATTAGTGAAAATAAAAAATACTACTTAATGTAAGTATTGAATGATTAACTGTTTTTTTTCTTACTTTTTACTTTTCACTATTCGTGAAACCCCATTGTGGAATTAGTTGGAAACAAACTAAAAAAGGCCACAAACAAAAACTTACAGTCCGATTAGCTGATCAAATCCGCTACGAGGAAACATGGAAAATCCTGGATTCAGACACAAACTCCTCCAACAGGCACGCCTTCATAAGACTCAATATCAAGAGCTGTTTGAAAAACATTGTATATTTTTGATATTTCAAAGAACAATTATTTATTCTTCTTTTATTCCAACAAAATATTGTAAAAGAGTAGAAGATAAAATTCTAATACTATGGTTTCTTGAGGAGAATAAGTTAATACTATTTCATATACATATGTTTGGACTCAATTTAGGATTCTATTACAAATTTGATTAGAAATACAAATATAAAATATGATGTAAATGATATATCCTTCCACATTCAAATTCTGCCCATTCCCATCAAATTCTAAACCATCCAATTCCTCGTAGAATTAAAATAAACATTCTATATCTACTTACAAACTGTATAAAAACTAGTGCAGGAATTCTGTAAATATTTATACTTTTAATTAGTATCACTGTAATTTTTTTTTTCTAAGTTATTAATATCATAAGTCTTTCTGTTCTAAGATATAAACCAAAAATCGCTTTCTATATTGCAGGCCAAAAATTTTTTCCTTTTAACATAAGAAAATCAGATTTGTTTTTAGCGTTTCTAAAAGCTCTTAAATATGAATTTTCATAAAATACAAAAAATATTTTACTTTGTCCACTTTGCAACGTCAGACGGTCTGATTGTACCAATAGCTTATCCTTCTGCCGGCTGACGTTGCAAAGTGGGTGTTTTGTGAATTTTTATGTATTTAAACTCAATTAATACAGTTTAGTATAATTATTTGTTATTCTACATTCGAAAACAAATCGATTGGTATATTATTACTTCACAATGTCATAACAACAGTACAGTATTAAAATAATTTAGGCTCACTGACATAGTAAAGTAGGAAAAAATAGTTTTTATATGACATATTTGTAACGAGTTTATATTATTATTTATTTAAATTAATATTAATTGTATTTTGTATTTTAGGTATGTTTTATTTATGTTAAACATTAGAAAATAGGTAAAAAAAGACAAAAGAGGAAAGTCATATTGGGTTGAAAAAGAAAATATGAAAAAGCAAAGGAATAGAAAAGGAAGAGAGATATTAACAAAAAAAAAATAAA
Source organism: Halyomorpha halys (assembly GCF_000696795.3). Taxonomy (NCBI): domain Eukaryota; kingdom Metazoa; phylum Arthropoda; class Insecta; order Hemiptera; family Pentatomidae; genus Halyomorpha; species Halyomorpha halys. The sequence goes on from NW_027114970.1 coordinate 140,823, forward strand.
GTATGGAAAACAGAACAAAAAATAATGAAAAAGGTAAAAGAACTAAAGAAATTAAACATAAAAGTCACGCTATGGTTATATGTTGTAAGATTTAAAAAAAAAAAATGTATGATTAGATTTGAATAAGTATGCTGTGTAGCAAATGCCAATTAAGTGTGGCAGCACAACTTTGTTGTTTTTGAATACAGTTTTTGTCTCTCTCTAAAACCGTCCAAAATTAAAACAACACGAACTACTAGCTACTAACCTAACAAAACGACAACATAGGAAATGGTGTAGAGCACAGCTTGTGAGCTGCATGACGTCATTCTCCATCAAGCAGATCTATTAACAGACTCTCAACCATGTTAAATGTTATATCGTTTTAACATGTTAAAAAGAAGGAAATGTTTCGCTATTTAATACAATTTAGCATGTAAACATCATAGATATCCCTATTTTAAGAGTTATTAATTTATTTCGTGAAAGTAGGACATTGGCAGAAAAAAAAGAAAACCAAAAATCAAGCCCGAAAAGTTTTTATTTATGTGAAAAATTCGTATTCAATGACCTTGAAAGACGCTAAAACCGAATCTGACAATTTTTTTTTCGTGATCCCACGTGCGTTGCATTCCCTTAAGGTTCTAAAGCCCATTAAATATATTTTTAATGACATTCTAAAGGGACGCGTTCAAGAATGGATAAAAGAAATTGTTTACAACTATACGTTTTTAAACTTGTAGTATTCCTGAAGATGGCGAGTAAGCCAAAGCGATGAATTAATTGTTTATAAATTAAAATTGGTGAAATAATTTTGCGTTAAAACTTAAATTTAACACATTAAATAAATTTTATATAACAATGAGTAGCTTTAAATGCGTATTTCGTTTATATTATTTATTGACCATTCGTTTCTAAACATTGCGCTAGTTTTGAAACAATAAATTGACGTTTCGCATTAAAACTGGATGAGATAATAGGACCCCTGGGCTGATGAAGATTTAAATAAGCCGTAGCCAGGCGACCTTTGAGAAACAAGGCTGCCACCGGCGAGGACAGTGATGCCACCATAATTAATGCTCTATTATTCATCTCACTTCTTGGGATCCCATTTAATTTTTAAATACGTTATGAAAACCCCAATCGATCGGAAACTTTTGCAGCACGTAACACAAAACGGAATTCTGAGAAGCTACTCTAAATTCGATTTATCGATTTGTTACGATGTATTGATATTGACTGACCAGCTTGTACTGAGCGAAGACACAAAATTGCCATATGGAAGTAATGAAGTCCTACTTTTGTTTGTCGACTATACGAGTTGATGTATTTGTCCGTTGTTTTGTTTTAACTATTGTCAAACAACTAATGATAATAATAATAAATTAGCCATTAAAACAGTTCAGATGGTAGACACTAACAATTTCGGGAAAACCCATCTAGCAGTTCTATAAAAAAAATTTTTTTCATACTATTCGAAAACAGTGGTTCTCAGAAGCAAACATAGAGAACGACATCATAAAAACTTAATTAGACTTAGGATAAATCATGGAATTTTTCCAAAAGTACCTGCACAAACTAGATATAACTGACACTTTATAGGAAAATTTTAGTGGGAACAAGACCCTTAAACAAATTATATTTGAATGTCCGTCATACTCAAAACTGCAAGAAATGTTCAAGGTTCTAGACACAAATCAAAATATTCTTTATGATGATATATTAGAAGTAACAGACTATGCAAAAATATGTTACATCCATAAATATTTGAACTCTATAAACAAAAATTTATAACAGATGTATTTATTGTATAGTATATTAGTAAATATACTTAACTTAGTAAATAATAGCAGTAACAAAGGGGTTGAACAAACCGTCCTACAGAGATTTTATTGAATCTAATTAATTAATGTTTGGATTTATGGAATAAACCCATGCCACACAACACAGAGAATAAAAAAAAATAACAAATAATGATAAAATAGTTCGACAGATATTTCTACATTATTCCGATTTTCCAGTTTTGAGAAAAGAACTTTTGATATTATTTTTCGTTGAAATTTTTCTTTTACAAAAGTATGGTTTATTCAATGTTAAATTGTTATATATTTGTAATGAAAATATTAAGAATAAGTTTATAGTAAATCATCTTGTCAACTGAAAGGCTGGTACATAGGTTATATGATATAAAAAAACTAAGTATACAAAAGCTATGGTGACATGAACACAATAATTAGAAGCAGGAAAACGTAATGCCCTTGTGACCCCAACAAAGGTAATAAATTATAATAGTAAAAATTAACCGTGTTTAAAAGTTTTAATTTTTAATTTAATATGAATAATTGACAAAATAGGGTAATTGTGGACTGATATTAATGACCTGGGCAGAATAGCCTGCATAAAGTTTTTTTTTTTTAAATTGATGTGGTTCTAAAATTTTATTTTAGATTGTCCTAGATCCTGATATCCTTAAACCAACCCATCTTGAATATGTTGAAGCAGATATTACAATTTCACTCCAAATGGCCCTTCCTCCTAATGCCTGTCATCCCTCAGAAATAATGAACATCATCCACCAATTGCCTTCTAAATAAGCTCCTGGCCACGATCTTATTACAGCAAACATTCTTAAACAGCTCCCTCGTAAAGCCATTCTATTCCTTACCTATATCTATAATGCTACACTCCGATCCACCTATTTCCCTGACCCTTGGAAAATGTCTATAATAAAAATGTTTCCCAAACTCTCCGATCCACTTGAATATCCATCTTCCTACCGTCGTATTTCACTCCTGCCCATTATTAAAACGTCTCTATCCAATCCTTGACTCATATCATGTTATTCCTGACCACCAGTTAGGATTTAGAACATCTCATTCTACCATATAACAGAGTCATCGAGTGGTTGATGTCATATCTTCCACATTGGAGCGCGGTATGTACTGCATGGGAGTCTTCCTCGATGTTGAACAAGCTTTTGATCTTGTCTGGCTTTCAGGTCTGCTCTATAAACTTCGTCAATTCCTACCCCCTACATATTTCCTAATAATCCGCTCCTACCTCACTGATAGAACCTTTAAAGTAAATCATAACCTAGCCTACTCATCTCTCATTTCTCAGTCCGCCAGTGGTCCTCAAGGTAGTATCTTAGGTCCCATTCTTTATACAGTTTATACAGCTGACATCCCAACCCACCCTAACACAGCCCTAACAACATACGCTGATGACACATGTATACTTTCTGTAAACAACGACCCAACTAATGCATCACAAACACTACAGGCACACATAACATCTATTGAAGAATGGTGTAAAAACTGGAGAATCAAAATAAATCCTGACAAATCCCACCAGATCACCTTTACTCTCCGTCGTAAACCTCTATCCTTCTGTCCTACAGTATCCTTTCTAAATACTCCACTAACGCCTGTTGAACAGATTCGATACTTAGGACTCCATCTTGACAAGAGACTTACTTGGAATCCACACACAAGACTGAAACGACAAGAAACTGCTCGTAGATTCCGATTGCTACAACACTTACTTGACAAACGCTCTAAACTTCCCATTCACTACAAAAAATTAGTATACACTACGATAATCAGACCAATTTGAACATATGGAATTGAGCTCTGGGGCTCCACCAAACCATCAAATTCCTTCCGCATCCAATCCTTACAATCTAAAATCCTTGATGCTCCTTATTACGTTACAAATAAACTCATTCACAAAGACCTTAATATCCCATTCATTGCAGATTTGGCTCAAAACAGATATGTAAAAAAAAAAACGATTGTCCTTGAGGATGGCCGAATTGGCGGACTCTAACAAAAGAAGATAATAGATAACATGAAATAAAATTAAACTAAAGTCTGGCTAAAAATGATTTCAAATATGTAAAAATGTACAAAGTTAATTAAAGAATATAAAATAAAATAAATTGGTCATTTTTATATAAATTTTCACATATTTGAAATCATTTTTGGACATATCTTAACTTAGTTTTATTTTATGTTATCTATTCTCTTACTCTGTTACATTATTTTATTTGTGCGTATCATTTTTAGCGCTGACGAAGCCCTGCAAACTGGTCTCCGGGATGCATCTTAATTTTATAGTACCCCGCCTTTAAATCGAGCGTGCAGAAAATTTTAGCTCCGCCCAGTCTATCCAAAATATTCTCGAATCTCGGGATCAGGTACTTCTCGTCTATTGTTTCTCGTTCAGTCAGCGGAAGTCGATGACTATGCGGCACTATTACGTGCTATCCCCTGGCGTACTCTTCTTTCGTACCACCCTCAAAGGACTATTATATGGCGAGGTGCTGTCTATAATTATCTTCGGCCTTCTCAAGTTCTCTATTTCTTCTCTGATGTGCTGTCGAAGTGCTTAGGGATACCGCCTTTCCTTTACATAAGTCACCATATCTTGCTTCAGTGGAATCTCATAAACTGTTTTCCCAGTTGCACCCAACTTATCTCCCTCCGTAAAAAAATATATCGTCGAATTTATCAGAAATTCCGGCTTCCCAACTCTTCCCTTGCATCACCGCGCCTATCCTCTCTTTCCCGGCCCTCACGAGTCTCTGGAAACTATATTTTTTTCCTACAATCTCTATATCCTATTGCCCCATTTAGTTTTTTATACGCGCCCCCTCTTTATCCGGTAGGTCGCACCCTATAATTACTTAATAGTCTCGAGGCATCTTTCCCATTAGTTGTTTCCCTTGAGCCGCCTACTTACTCAAGCCTATTACTGCCTTCCCCTCAATGCTGCATGGCCCACCCTGGGGTACCAATTGAAAGTTACACACCTTGACCTGGGGTGTCCTCTCTCCACCGTCCAACATCTCCAATGCTCCTCGCCACACGATTGTCCTCGAGCTTCCCGTGTCCACCAGGTAGGTAGCCTCCCTTCACTCATATTATAGGTAGGCCGCCATGCTTCTCTCGTACATTATAATTCCTCAATATGTGGCAGCCCCTGTGCAAGCATCCTTTTTAGATTTTGCGTACCTTCCTTCGTCTCCACACTCCTTCTCTGCTACTGAGCCTGCTTCTGTTTCTGTGCTCCTGAGAATCTTCTTCCGTCTCTGATACTCTTGATGATTCTGAAGATTCGCTGAGTAATTCGCTTTGTCGTAGTCGTAGGTGTTTTCTTCTCACTTGCTGGGCAATTAATTCCATTGGCTCCCACTAGCCTGCGTCTCTTCTTTTATACATATAGGGGCATTGCCTAATGATATGGCCCTCATTACCACATTCGAAGTATCTCGTGCGCGGGCAATGCACCACTATATGCCCACTCTTTCCGTAACCATGACACTTTCGATCCTCCCGCCGACCATTGTGTCTGGGTTTGGGTTGCCTCCTTCTATTTTCTTGGTAGCTAGCTCTCTCTCTCTTCTATCCGCTCTGTGATCTCTTCTTCTCCAAGGATTGGACATATTTCTTGGCCGTTAATATTTTATCCGGGTCCACCCCGGCTCTGCTACTTCCATTCGGGCCTCCACCTCTCTAGCGCTTGTATCCATGAGATCTTGATTACATTCCACAAATGAGAGCTCTCTCGGAAATTCCTCCTTCTTCCCCAGCTCTTTAGCCAACTGAACCTTTAGTACCATGGATAGGAATTGCATTCGACCCTGTACCTGGATTGTTTCCATCATCCCGCTGATTTTATCTTGTATTCCGTTAAAGTGTGCCACGAGTTCCGCGGCATACCGACCACTAGACTATTTCGAATTCATTGTCTTTCGGATCATCATAAATATGTCCTCCTCTGGGGCCCACCGTCCGTGGTAGCAATATATATATATACAATAATGTGGCCACTACGTTTGGCATCTCAGCTGCTATCTACGAGCTGTCCCTAAAACAAAAATTTAATCCTTAATCTTCCACGGATTTATAAATCTGCCCTTCTATTCTTACTTCTCCTGCTTCTGTTCTTCATAGAATTGAATTACCATTAAAATAACTTTTACAAAATTCAACATAAAATGTATTCTTATTGCGTCGATCACCACGTATGGGCAAATGGAACATCTAATCTGCCACCATCTTGAAACCAAAAATCCATCATGAGTTCCCAGGATTAACATCGTGTGACTTTGAACCTTAAGTCGGCTACTAAGTTTTGGAGAAAAGTAGAGAAGGTAGGATATTTTTATTATATGTATCTTGAAACATAAAACCTCTAATTTTGAGAGGTTATAAATTGTTCTTTTCTTGGTCAATTACAAAACTTCATTATTTAAAATAATTAATGAAAGATTAGAATACTCGTAATAAAATACAAATATTAATTTATAGTGTGCCATATATAGTTTATAAAAAATAAAATTGAGAAAGTATGAGAAACAAATAATGGTATATGTAATAAATACTAATATGGCTTTACTGAAATTATAGGCAGCAATATAAATATTTATATGTTTTGTAGTGAAATAAAGCATTGCAATTTTTTGCTAATTTTTTTCATTAACTTTTAATTTTTATTTCATGGAACCACTAATTCTGAACTACATACAGAAATATTTATTGGTTTTTTTGTCGAATCCTTCATTTAGGTACTTATATAGCATTGAAACCTATTAAAATAAAAAGTGGCGAAATTATTTCCCATGGCCTTATGAATTGGGTAGAAGATCAGTTCTAGCGTGTGCAGATTCAAAAAATATTTTCTCCTTGTCCGAAAATTGGAGGGCTACGTGAAGGGATCCTACTTGTGTGACAAACTCTTCTTGGACCATTCTGCCATGAAATGGGTACCTAATAATGCGGAAGGAAAGTACTGACCATACCATCTCTCGAGAATATGGTAAACGTGAATGAGACGCTTCTACCCGTCACTACCCTAGGATCGTTTAGAGGATGTTGTGGAATTATTTTAATTTTTTTTTTTTTTTTTTATTAAACATTATGTTTAAATATTATTGGAAACACTGCATTTTATCAAAAATGTTATTGTATCAGAGATTCTAATGGTTTAAGAATAATGATAAACATGACGAAGTAAATATGCAATAACTTATGAATTGGAAAATTTTTATGGATTATTAAAACTTATAAAAATTTATTATATAGTAGAAGTTTCAAATTTATTTAATGAGAAAAATGTAATTGCATTGGGGAATCCTGAAGATGGAACGAAACCGTGAAACATTGAAGTCCCGAATGAGCTTTGAACAGAATATTAAATAAAAAAATATTTACAAGAAAGATTTTTGATGAGGATTTTATTGAATAATTTGAATATATACTTATACTTAAAAGGACATTTCTTTTATAGGGACAAATATTTTCTTGACCCGTGATTTTCAGAGCATTAAAAATATATTTTACTTAAAGTGTTTAACAACCATGTTAATGACGACTTATCAATTTTTATTTCTATTTCAATGATTAATTTTATGAAAACTATTAAAAGACAATTAAAATACGAGATTAAGGACTTGAGTTAAATTAGAATTGAATAAATAAAACAAAGTTTGGGGTCGGTTAGACTCTATCGCAGGTTTGTCTGAACAATTCCACCTCGCAAGTTTAATATTAGTTATATTTCTTTATGCTCTGTATGTATTTTTTGTTTTATTAAAGTTTCATTATAAGCTTAGTTACATTTTTTAAATTTCATTTTGTAATGTGAATTGATTGCCCTCGATGGCCAGGTTGTCCGAAACGAAGTGTATTTAAAATAAATCAATAAAGAATGTTGAAGATACAAGGGTATGTTTGACTATAATTGAAAATTAGTCGATGCTAATAAAAAGGGCTTATCCAAATTATTCAACAAAATTCTTGTAAAACATCTTCAATATTTTTTTTTAATTTAAAATTCTGTTCAGAATACTGTTGGTACTTCTACGTTTCAGGGATTTGCCCCATGTTCAAGACCCCACAATGAAATTACTTGGTTCTAATTAAATACGTTAAACTTCTACTACAGAATAAATTCTAGTTTATAAGTTTTCTTTGTCTATCTTCTTTGACCTATTTTACCCATGAGATTGGACTCTCTAATACAATTATTCATGAGTCTTCAGTTCAAAGTCATAATTTGAATCCTCAGTATCACTTAACTTTCAGTGGCACAAATCTAGAAAAGAATTTCTATTTCAAGTAAATAAAATTGATGTAATGCGGGCACCATTTTTTTTTTAAATCGAAATTTCAATTTGACATTTCATTTTTATTTACAGTATTGATAATTTTTTTTTTTATTTGGTTAGCTGCATTTTATTATATTTTTATTTGGAATCTATTTTTTTTTTTCATGTCATGATAATATTTATTTTTTTTATTCACTTTATTTTATTTTATTATTCTTTCTTATTATTGTGAATACTATTATTATTATCTATTTTTTTTTTTTATTGTCTTTCCTTTTGTCCTTTTTTTCTGTATATATTACATGAATGACTTACTCAAACTGTAATACTTAATTTTGGCAGATTGTATTGATTCTCATCCATTATATAAATTATTATATGAGATGATGGTTGGAGCTGCGGTCAGAGAATAAGATAAATAAGTTTAAAAATTTATTTATTAGTGCCAACGTTTCGACACGCATGAATTTCTAGCCTTCATCAGAACTAAGAACAAAAAACAAGATAACAACCAATGAATAAAAGGATATATATATACACAATTATTAAAGCGAATAATTGTACTGAATGAAAATAGATAAAAATGAAGTAATGAAAGAAGTGGAAAATGAAACGTATATATAGGTAATTAAATGTGTAAGTAAAATAACATAATTAATGAAATAAAAATATAAAGTTATATAACGCAAAGAAGCAACGAAATATGAATATTTTAATTTAATAATAATAATTTAAAAATAAAAGTTGTGGAAAAATAAAATAAAAAAATGTATGTAACTAATGAAATATGCAAACCAAATATTAGAATAAAGAAATAAAATATAAAGTAAGACAAAGAGGTAATTGGAAAATATGACAATAATAATATATATGGTGACCAAACTAATAACGTGGGTAAGGAAAAATAAGAGAAGAATTGAGAAAGAGAAAAGGGTAAAGAAAGATGAGAAAAAAGAAGAAAAAAAAGGTTATTCACGGTCAACTGTTTTCTCATCATTATAAAATTAATAGTAAACTGATAACTGTTCTATTAAATATTTTACCCTTTTAAATACTATTTTCAATTACGCTAAAATAATATTGCCATGGAGCGACTAACCGAACGGTGTTATGTTCCATAAGTTGTATTTAATTTTTTAATTTCGAAACATTTTGTATCTCATTTTAGTAAAACTGAGGTTATCACAATTTTTCCACTAGAAATTTATCTAAAATTCGCAGTTTATCCACATATGGACTTTTCTTATTCATATAAACGGCGATTGCTTTAGACGTTATTAGAGTAGGTTTTATAGAAGTATTGACGGAGTGATGAAAGATTGTGCGTAATTTTTTCCCATTGATCAATTGGAAAGGAAATATTTAATTTAAAAGGAAGTAAGTGGAATTAAATAATTAAGATAGCGTGAGGGAAGGGCGGCGTATGAAATGCAGCGAGCCAGCACTTAACTAAACGACCCTTTTGTGCTTGTTTGTTGTCCTGCCAACGGGCTACCTAGCAACACACAACCATCATCATTAATACGTTATGACCCAATCAATATAGGACAGAAACTTTCTCCCGAAGAGACTAGCATTTTAAAACTATTTCCTTGTCCCTCATGTTAGATTTATAATATTCCCTAAAAAAAAAAACAAAAAAAACAAAAACTCCAGAGCATGAAAGTATAAATTTCAGTGGATATTTTTTATTCTAATGTGGCAAGGGTCCATTTAAATTTTTTTTAAATACAATTTATGGAAACTAGTATCGTTCGGTTAGTTGCACAATGACAATAATGTTATTTTAGCATAATTGGGAATTGGGCAGAATTTAAAAAGGCAAAAATAAAATAAAACAGTTATCAGTATTTTCGATAAAATGCCAATGCCAGTTTGATAAATCGATTTATCTATATAAATGAAATTATCCCTTGTCGAACAGTTTGGCTGCCGACTACATCTAGACAAACTTGGAATTCTCAAACAAGACTGAAAAGATAGGAAGCTGCACGTCGTTTCCGATTATTACAGCACTAACTTAACAAATACTTTAACATGACTATTATAAAACCTATCGGGACGTACAGAATTGAGCTTTGAGGCTTCACTAAGCATTCAAATCCTTCGGAAAATCCTTGATGCTCCCTACTTTGTCACAAATTAAATCATCCATGAAAACCTTAGTATTCCGTATACAGCCAATCTAGCCCGAACCAGATATGAATTTTTCAATTATAAACTCCCTAACCCACTAGTTTCTGTAAATACAGTTGTAAATAGATAAAATAAAAATATAATGTTTGTTTGTTAGGTCTCTGAAACCTCTTTACCGATTTACACGCTGTTTATTTCGAAGGGTTCGGCGTCGTCATGAAAAAATTCTTAGCAATTCAAAGACCGGATTTATCCTGTAAAAATTTACGATCAAAATTAAACACTCTTAGTGCGTGACTCAAAATCTGTAAATTTTTGCGTATATTATATATGAGAAAATATGATAGTGACATAACTTAAACAAAAAAAAAAATGTAAATCGTACTATCAATAAAAAAGATAACCTACTGAACATTTTGATTATATTATATTATATTATCTACCACTCTATTCTAATCATGTTAGGGATTAAAGTTTTCATTTCGTGGAAACATCACTGAAATAAAAGTCGATCCCCTAGGCCGGATTCGAACCGCCGTCTCCAGTTCCAGAGGTTATTCCATAGTTCCAGTGAGATCTATGCTTCAACTCCCTCAGCTACAGACGTAATTAATCAAAGTCTGTAATTAATTTTTAACGACTTACGGATTATAAATATTGCCTGGTTAGATATAATTCACAATGGTTCCATTTTTTTCAGTCAGTTATCATCCGGATCTATCCGAATCCATCATCTTAGCGTACCGTTAGCGTCTGAAATTTCCTTTTATTAGTCTAGAGGTTATTCTATACTTACGTGTTGTATTCAAAATTCAGTTTCTCAAATACTGCCATTATTGTGTCTTTCCTAACTTGAAAAAAAACAAAACAGATAATTCTTTTTATATCATTCATGCACAGTAAATTAAAGGTTTAGTTTCATAAATATCCTATTGGAAGAACGTAATTTTGCCACCACGTTTAAATAACGTATTCGAAAAATTCTATTTTTCGAATACGTCATTTAAACGTAATACGTTATTTAAACGTAATACTTAAACGTAATACGTTATTTAAACGTAACACGTTATTTAAACGTAATACTTTAAGTATTCTTTTCGCAAAATAGATCAGCACAATTGTAGAGAACTATAAGACAAACAATTAAGACAAAAACATATTTTATTTAAACTGCAAGAACTTAAATGCAATGTTCTAAACTTATTGAGATTAATGAACGTACCAAGTGAGAGTGGAAGGGGAGGCCAAATGCACTTTGAGGAAGCATATAATAAAGTCAAAAAAGGAATTTTACTTTTTGCATAGTCTTGTTACGTTGGGTACACGCCATGATTTTCAGTGTTGTTTGGCTGCATCTGGAAATGTATCCCCTTCTTAGATATAGTTATATATTTTTGAAGGCAAAAGTACCGCAATTAAATCCTATTGGATACCGGCAGGTTCAGAAAACCATGCTGTTTTATGATGTGTTGTGTGAAGAAGTCAAATGGAGGCTGGTAAACATTATTCATTTTTATTATTTGTTTTTATTTGATGTTTAGAGTCCTTATGTTCTTTAACTTAGGTTAGGAAAGGCGGATTATCCTACAAGATACCAACCTGTTATAGCCAGAGTTGGAAAGTCGGTATTTATTCCGAGGGTCCACCACGAAAGAAAATCAATCTGATTCAAAACCATAAACTACTATTCTTATTTATAAAAGAATAATACTGCTACTACTGATGTACAACTGTGAAGTCTGAGGAGCAGCATCCTTTACGAAACGGAAAAAATTACAATCCATCCAAAATTCCGAATTCCAAAAGGTCCTAAGAATCACATTGGATGTCCCATGGTTTGTAGGAAATAACCAATTTAATCGGTAACTACTAATAGAATCAATAAATGACTTCATTAAAAAACGGTTCATGCAATTCTACTCTCAGTTACGTCAGTTAAAGGAGGAGTAAGTTACAACTTGGGAAATCCAACCTCATCCCGATGACGAAAGCCCAGTCTGCTGCAGGACACCCTGTTAATTCTATATGTATCCCTATTATTGTCATTACTACAATTTTATTTATTTGTTCGTAATTTTCTCAAATTAACGTTTTTTTCAGTACAAGTCAGTTATTATTTTATTTATTAAATCTATAAATGCCATTGTTTTATTTGTAAGCTTTTTGGGGTTTTTTTCCTCCCTTCTTAAGAATTATTATTTATATCTATTTATTTTA
>NW_027114970.1:153355-162935 GCF_000696795.3 Halyomorpha halys
TACGGTAGGTCTCGAGAGAGAAATAAAAAAAAAGGAAAACTGGTCAAGAAATAACACTGGTAAAGTCACAGAGTATTTTGATTTATCATATATCGTAATTCTCTTTATTTAGGTTTTTCTATTGTTACATATGGTTTACGTATGGAACTAGGTATGATGATGCATTTCCGTGTCACCATACCTTCACTTCTCCAGATCCAAAATTGTCTTTCTAAGATCCTGTGTGGTTGCTGTTCTTATTTTGATCCACTCCAGGGCGTTAGAATGTACTTCCGGCATCGTGAGTGCAGGAAGAGCTTGCATTTCTTCTAGTATTGGCTGAGCAAAGGTCTCTGGCTGAATCCCCTGCTGTTCCGCGATCGCTGCCGGGATTACGTTTCCGTGGCTGTATACATTTAAAACTGGGGCTCTTACAATGGGACTCATACCTAGTGAAAATTATTGATAACAGAAATTGGATAATAGAGGTGGAAAAATGATTAAAAGAAATGTGCGAGCCCAAAAATAATTTTTTACGTAGCCCATGATTCCCGGGTTTCGTCACCAGTTACGGTAGGTCTCGAGAAAAAATAAGAAAAAAGGAAGACTAGTCAAGAAATAACGCACGCAAAGTCACAGATTGTATTGATTTATTATATATCGTAATCCACTTTATTTTGGTTTTTCTATGGTTTACGTATGGTGCTAGGTATTATGATCCATATCCGAATCATCATACCTTAACTGGTATCGGCATCGAATCTTCGGGTTCGTTAAGCCTTCGTTATTATTTATATAATTCACAATTGTTCAATGTTAGAGCATAGTAAATAGCTAAGGTTGTCTTTTGCATGAGACTATACCCCCCATAATCAATTGTGGGGGAAAAAAAATTAAACTGTTATAATAACCATGTAAAGCCAACCATACCGAATGATACTGATAGAAAAAAAAATCTTTGAAGAATATTGACGTCATTGCCAATCATGATGGTATTGTTACTGTTTCGGAATTGAGAAATAAACGGAGTTTTAAAATCTACTGAAAAATAATATTAAACTTTTTTAACTTTTTATTTATTGATAATATTACAATCTGCCACAAACTTGGGCAATGAGTAATAGTGGTAGTAGTATTATAATTGTACACTTTCATACAAAAAATAATAATAAATAAAATAAAATGAGTAAATAAATATAAAATAAAATAAAAACACATAAATAAAATGTCTGTATGTATATAAACAGCCCTTCAAGATCCCAGCTCAGCCCTCTAACCATGTTACTGGTGATGAGCCAGTGGAGGTTAAGTAAATGCACTAATGCCGCAATCACTCTAAATGAGCGGAGCTCATTGCCGTTTTATGTTACAAAAGGTCTCTTGGTCACTGCCGTTTGTCAACCTTCCAGGCGAATTGTAAGGATAGGTGGAACTGGGTAGGGATTGAACCAAAGGATTAGGAATAATAATAAATATAATAATAATGATCATTTAGACCATCATTAACATTCATATTCTTACATTTGGTCTAAAAATTGTTCCTATTTCATTATCATCTCCTTTTGAGTTATATCATAAACTTTTATCGACAAAATGAGCCATTAAACATTCGGTTAGATATTCGTATCGATTATTTGACTTAAGGATGAGGGAAAATTCCCCGGCGAAAAACAACGAGAATGCCAGTGAAATATTCACCGCATATCGACTACTTCTCAGTAGCAGCTCTATTGATTTCCGTTCGTAATAATTCACGGGTGGTGACGGACTTTCTTCAAAACTTTCGTTTTGAATATTTTTTTATACATAAAAAAAAAATCCACAATAATGGAAAAATTAAGAACATTTTTTAATAAATTCAGTTTATTTATCCCTTCTTTGTCTCTCTCTATTACCTTCTACGACTTAATATGCTAGATATTTTTTTCTAACCTACCGGTTGTCATTTCCAATCACTTTACTTTTGTCTGGAACTGGCAATTAATCCGAGACAGTTTAAATGCTAACACATTTTAGTTACTGGAACGATGATAAATCGATTCCAATTGTCACTGTAGTTAGCGTGACATGACTAGCTCTGAGCTTAACTGATCTAGATCGGGTTGTGCGAGATAAAATATGATCTAAATCTGTCGAAAATAAAATTATAGTAACTTCATATATCCTAGAAGAGTCCTGAGAGTTGAAAAAAGGACACAATTCTGACATGTCCCTTGTTCAATCATTATAATTGGAAAATTTACTTCTACATGTTTTCTCCCACCCCTTCTGCACCTTTCACTACTACTGGTGGGGCACACTCAGGAACATGAAACTTTTGATGTCACTGTAGCAATACTATCCTTAAAGGAGCAAAGTAGCTCACTTCCTCACAATATATTTTCAGGAGTGGCAATGAGAAATCCTCTGATACCCTACTATGTACTATCCCTTTCAATATCAATTCTCACTTAGTTAAACTCAGTAAATTCTTACTTCCCTCTTTACAAGTCCTCAGTCACAATGATTCTTACGATCTTCACAATATCTTTCACCACCGCGATATTTTATTATCCTTCACTATCCCTGACCACTTACTTGTTTCTTTAGATGTAGAAGGTTTGTTCACTAATATTCCAATAGTCAAAGTCCTCCTTATCGTAGAAGCCAATTGGTCATCCATTACACTCCATACTTCCCTAAATCGGTTTCCTATCTCGAATCTGTTCAACTCCTTACCTTCAATGGTCAGTTCTTTCGCCAAATTTCAGAATTGGGAAAGGGAAATCTGGCTTCCAATCTTTCCAACATTGTCCTTAATAATTTGCTTGATTGCATTCTTCCAATCTTCCCAATTGACATTATTCTTACTAAAAATCATGTAGATGACCGTCTCCTTGTCCTAAATTCCGATAAAATCTCTGATATTTTATCTACCTTTAATTCTTACCATCCACTTCTTAACTTTACAGTAGAAATTCAAAATAATCACTTCCTTTCTTTCATTGACCTCATTATAAGAAAATAGGCAACACCATTTCCACTCACTGGTACACTAAACTAACTTACTCAGGCAGACTTTTAAACTACCATTTCCAGCATCCTTACTATAAAAAAATTAACGTAGCTAAAAACTTCATGCACCATAGCCTTTCCCTCTATGATTCCTATTTTCATGAAACATACACCGTATTAAACAAATACTCTTAAAAACTTCCCCACCCCTATATTATTCATAAACTTATTAACAACTACAAAATACGTCCTATCACTTCATCCAATTCTTCAATACCCCTATCTATCCTCTCATGAAGGTCCACTACCTTACACCCCCTTTCTTTCTGATGACATCCAAAAGTTTTTACGTTCCGCAATATTTTATCTTCGTATTGCTTTCAGATCTCATAACAAACTAATATCTACTCACATTTTAAGGACCCCATCGCTCTTTAACCTCGATCACGTAATATGTAAAAAGGAGAATATTGTAAAAGATTATTAAGAAATTGGACAAGAATAAACAATAGCTATAATGACCTGATGAGAATGATGTTCTGTTACCAATTGTTCCGAAAAACAGGGACAGGTGGAGAGAGAAGGTAAATTTTTTATGATATGTTGATGGTAAACGGCAAGAGCGTCAAATCTCATATCTAATATAACAATAGGTAACTATACGCAATAAAATAGGAAGTACAAGTATAAGATATTACATACAAATATAAATACATTGATATATTTCTTAAAATACTTAAACAGGTAAGCTGACAAAAACGTCTGATCTCTAATCTAATATTACAATAGGCCAGTAGGTAGATATATCTGTATAAATGTGGAAAAAGTGTATAAGATACTATATATATAATGTATTACATACATTGTAGAAAGAGACAAAAGGGTTTGTATAAATACATAGATTAGAGTAGAACCAGATTCCAAACCATTTTTAATGAGTAGTCTCTTACTATTTATGTGTCTAGATCTATATTGAAAACTTATATTTATTAACGACTTTCTTCCAGTCGACCAACATGTATATTTCCTCACATTGCTATTATTAATATTTTATTAATTTTAGTTTTTCTATATACTTTATAAACTTAAAAAAATATTTTGCAATGTTTTTTATTTTTAATGCTCAGTTAATTCTAAAATATTTGTATCTTGTTTTCTCATTTAGCCCTGACGAAGCCTTGCAAAACGTTGGTTAACAATAAATAGTTTTTGTTACTATTTTGAAACCTTTATTGACCGCCACCCGGACTATCTTCCTCTAATCTAGATCAGTTTTCAAATGTTCAAAAAGAAAATATTTAAATAATCATTATATCATTTATTTAAATAAAACTATGCATGTATGTAAAGGTCGCCCATTAAATTTCAATGTCCACAACGAATTGAGATGTCCAATCAAAGGTTTTTGTAATATCGTCCATAAATAATTATCCTACAGATTTAGAGTTCCTAATTTAAACTCATCCTTAAATTTCACGCGGGTATTCTACCAAAAATCAACATTATACGCAAATATGATTTACTCGAACTATCCTTATTCAAAGGAATATGCTTCACTATCATAAAACTAGTGCATTAACTTGCTTTAATTAGTTTAATTAATTGGCCAATTACCATTAAATGATTTTGAGAAAATAAAAAACAGATAAAACCTATTATAAAATTTCTAAGTATGCTAATTACTCAAATAATAGTTGAGATAACGAATTTCATTTTGATTGGCAATCATTTAATTACAGGACGTTATGTATCCACGATTATGGGGAAAAAATATAATTACTAAAATAATTGTTGGGGTGTTATTTATCTGCAACTTATTTCAACTGTATAGTTCTTGAATGAAACTTTCTGAAAATAAAAAATTCTTATGTTAATTAAATTACAAACTGTATTCGAAGAACAAATTTTAAAATTAACCCCACTTTTATTTGACATATTTGGCGTTTTATAACAAATTTATCCCCTGTAATTATGTTTACTGAAAGATATTTCAATTTTAGGATAAACCCTAGAGGAAGGAGAGGAGTCAAAATCATTATAAAATTTCACAGAAAATAAAAATAATTTTAGACATGTTTTGACATCTGAGAAAATTAGATATTTTTCCTATGAGAAAATTTTAAATTCTCCGTTCTGTATGGCACCTTCAGTTTGTTTAAACCTGAAATTATGATAGTTTTCAGATGTTATAAATTGAGTTTTCCCGTCAACCAACCTATACATCAAATCGCGACATGGTAGAGTAATCTACCATTATTTTGCATTAATCCAAAGCAGATGCTTTTATTTTATATTTACTTTCATATTATATTTTATATTTACGATAACGTAAATATCATTAAAGAAAATGATCACCGGAATCTTTAGCATTTAGATCATAAAAATTGATAGAAATGGTACCAGATAACCTTACATTAAAGTTTCATTCCTGTTTTCGTTTTTTGTTTTTTTAGCAGAAACGTGTTAATTGTCTCACCTAGTGACATAATGATCTTATATATATAAATATATGATATGATTAATCAAAAATGTACCGGTAAGTGATAGAACTCAAAAAATACAATTTCTTATAAAAATTAGATTTAATTATGATCTCGAAAGCTGGGAAAGTTATTTGATTATTTAAAACTCAGGAAACATAAATGTCAATCTGTTGGCAGTTCTCAAACAATTCTATGCACAAACGTGTGTACGCATCAGAGGCTTAAGCGACCTTTGATTTGAGATCAAAGACCAGTACGAGGCGGATAGGTCACAAATTTAGGCAAACCAATCCAGATATATCCATATGCTTGCACACATGGAAACTTCCCATGGTTTGGAATATATGTAGACTCACTTTTAGTTATTAGAGTTAGCTTTGCAGTAAATATACAATATCCGACTTTATTTTAATTCTACACCTTTGATATTGTCTTTTAAAATAGATCTGTACCCTGAGGTATTTCATATTCCATTTTAAAATAAATCTGTTACCTAAGAGTTCATCTTGATAAGCAACTGAAAAAAAAAGACAGTTGACTTATATAACTTGTCCATATCCAATGTCTGAACTGATATTACTTTCCGGAGTTCGTAAAGCAGTCCCTGGTGCGAGACTCGATCAAAAGCCTGCTCTATATCGAAAAAGACATTCCGTGCTCCAAAGAAGACGAGACAACGTCCACCACACGATGACATTGCTGGATAGTGGAGTGGGATGTTCGGAATCCAAACTGGTGATCTGGGATTATATGATTGGAATCTAGGATGGGGTATAGGCGTTTCAAAATAAGTTTTTCGAGGATTTTTTTACATGATCGGTAGAGAGATGGACGGTAAGAGAATGGGAGTTTCTGGCGACTTTTGTGATTTTGGTATTATTTTGATTATAGATGGTTTCGATGGGTCAGGAAACTATGTGGATCGGAGAACGGCGTTATATATGTAGGCGAGGAATAGGATAGCTTTTCGAGGAAGAAGTTTAAGGATGTTGGATCATATTGCTGTTATATCTAAAATTCAATTATCAGAAAATATCTTCCATAAATAACTATGCTAAACATTAAGAGTTCATTATTTATATACATCCTTTGATTGGAAACCCAATACCCCAACAAATCCATGGCATACAAATCTAACTTACTTTGCCAAATATATCGCTTTACCATATTCCCATACTTATTCCACAATCATCCAAAGGAAATAATGTGGTCGTAGGTCTGTCTAGCAGGCAAGAGCATACCTGGGATCAAAACTAGGCAGAGGGCAAGCCGTAGCCAATCAGGTTGTGACATTTCAGCGCAGAAAGGAGAATGAAACTGAAATTTTAAGAACATTAAATATAATTGTGGCATTGCTTTATTAGTTATTTTAATTAGAATTTACTTGAAAAAATTAGTTTTCATTAAATTAATATTTTTTTTATTTCCTAGGAGCGACAGCAGCCCCCTACTGCAGCAGACCCCTCTGGGTACGTCCATGTTAACAGATCTTCTTGTTCTGAGGTCAGCTTTGGATTCATACCAGAAATCTGAAATATGTGACGCGGAAGACTGATCGCTCCAGTTAAAATGCTAAAAACGTTTTTGTCATTTCCAATTCAATTCGAGTTCTATCGAGAAGTGTGTACGAAAAACTGACGAAGAATGCAATTTTTTTCTGATTAATCGAATTTTGCCAATTTCAAAATTTCGCTAGTTTCTATCCTGGTGGCGGTTAAAACAAAATTAAAATTATGGGTGAAATAATCACTAACGTTTGCCTGCTCTAACTTTATGTTAGAAGGTATTTCAATAAAATTAATAGTTTTGGAGTTATGGGCCTCATTCTTTTGCGAGAGATATTCTTTATTTATTCAGAACATTATATTCAATGTAGTCCGACCTGACATCATTTTTCGTTCGGTGCCAATATAACATACAGTAATTATAAATATTAGTGAACATGAGTTAAACTTTTGATTATTAGGGCGCTGTAGATGAAACTACGATTTATAAGCTAGAATAGTAAAATATGAATTAATTTTTAGCTATAGAACTAATAATTCAATTAACAAAATACGACTAAATATTATAACTTTATTACAAATAAATAGCATTACTTTCTCTTACCAACAAACTTTGAGTTGAAACTAGTCCTGGCTCGTTTCAGAACAGATTTTTCTAAATCCATTATTGTGACTTTCTCGTATCAATATTACAAAAGAGCCATTTATTAATCGTATTAAATGAGTGGACGCGAGATATCGGCAGAAAAAACCGTCCTCTAACAATCTCTACTCTTGATTTCTATGGCAATTCTCGAGAATTGTAAACAGAGACAATAGAGAATTAAATAAAAAAAGATTCATGAAGTTCCACTCCCAGTTACCGACAGTTAAAGGAGCAGTGACCTACAACTTGGGAAACCCAACCACAACCTGAAGACTGAAGCCCAGGCTGCTGCAGGACATACTGTTATAAGTTGTATATTTATCAGTTCTGTTATTGTCACTCTACAATTTTATTTTATCTTAACTTCATTTTTTTTTCTCTTCATCTATTTCTTAAATTTTCTTTCTTTTTTTCCCGTTGGAAGTCAATCATTTATTTTGTTAAATCCATAAATATCATTGTTGTTTTGTTATTAACTTTACTTTTATGTTTTATTAAGAATTATTATTTTAATCTATTTATTTTAACTTAATTTTTATAACATTGTATATAGTTAGGGGTGTCTTTCGTAAGAGAATATACCCCCATCCATAATCAACTGTTAAAAGAAAAAAATGTACCTCTTACATTAAACATGTAAGGCCCACCAGGCCGATCTGGTATTAAATAAATAAATAAAAAAATATGGTAATTCATGTTCAAGGGTTTCAAAAGATGCTAAAAACGATTTTTCCTGAACATATTTTTTTTTGGTCCACTTTACCAGAAGCTACTTTTGGTTTAAGTAATTTCAGCACACTTAAATTCATTTAATACGATCAATATTTTTTTCTTAATAAAAAAAAAAAAAGGACAAGTACATTATAATCATCATTTTAAATACATGCTGAGCAAAGGTAGGCAGTAGCATAGAAAATTTCTAAAAATATGTAAAATATATTTCTTCGGCTCCTAGGATGCGTTGACAAAAACCCTCTGACACATGTCTAATATTTTTTGAGGTAGTAACACAAAAAAAAGTTTTATATTAACTTTTAAGTTAATATCAAACTCAAAGCTAGCTTTTTTTTTCTTACAATATTTCACCTTATACTAACTTACTTCGCAATAAGAATTCTACTGCTTTTTAACGTAATATGCTAGATGTCCCACTTAACTATTTTTTGTTTGCAAAATGGAAGTGTAGTTTCTTATTTTAATTTATTTAGGAGTTCAGAATGTGTTAAATTCGAATTTCGTCTATCAGTTTTGTAATTTTTTGTATTAACTTTTGACTAGTTTAACTCTGCCAGAACTCTAGCATTCCTCGGTTTAATTCATTCAAAATATAAACTATATCAAGCTCATTCTTATAAACAATATAATGTTATCTATTCAACACACACACTTTGTAAACCTGCATTCTGTATAATGAATATCTTTAACTAACAGTTTACGTGGAGAGTAATTACATTTCCCTGCTGCAATATATCAATATCAAATATCAGGAAAGATTCTACTATTTTTAACTTAAAACGAACTTAATAGATTTAAATATTTTATAATACTGATAGAAAAGAACAGGATTGTACTAAAGTATACAAACAAGAGCATGTAAACAAAACATAATGTGCAAATGCTTTTTTCCTTGTGTTTATATTATGTATAAATAAATTTCTATTATGATGAATATTTTTAATTGAATTTATTTTTTAACAAGTTTTAATTGTACTTTTTATTAAGGAATCTCAAACTATTTTATTATTATTTAAATTCATTTTATAAAGAATAAACAAGGTGTGCAAATACTTTCTACGGTGACTATGCTTCTGAAGCCTCTCACATTTTTGAATGATTTTTATCAAAGTTCCAGTAGAAATTTAAGAATCGCAATTGAGATTCGTCACTTTCTTGGAAATTCTTTTTCATTTGATACCTAATCACCAAAATCCATCATCCCTTAAATCCCTAAAAGGGATCTATAGTACCATTAT
>NW_027114970.1:163410-165823 GCF_000696795.3 Halyomorpha halys
TATATAATATAGATTTTTCCCATGGATTAATTTTAATAGGTGACTCAACGATTTTATTTATTTTTATTTTTTTATGTAAAGGTAAATTACAAAGACTCTTTTTACCCTCTGGTATGTTTAAAAAAGTAACAAAAATAAAGATTTTTGTTGGAAAAAGGATTTATTGTTGCTATGGATACCTGTTATGCAAGATGTAATTTGTTGTATCCTATATCCAAGATAGTATTACGTAGCTCTAGGCCTATAAATAAGTAATAAAGTCATAAGCTGACCTACTTCTTTTAATCGATTTCCTTGGTATAGAAGTAATATTTCAAACAAGCAAGTAAATAAGAGATATTATACTTACGTTAATCAAAGCAGACATTGATATTTTTTTATTTTTTCCCCTCCGTTCAGACCAATAAGGTCTTGCTATTAGCAAAGACGAAAATATGCCTATAAATATAATATGTAATGAAGTTTGAGCTAGAGTTTTTGATGGGGACATAGCGTGCGCCTACGGTTAGTTTGGCTGCCGTTACCATGGATACCGCCGAGGCAAAAGCTAGTCTTCTCACATGTAAATATTTTATAAGGTCGGTGGTATATTAAAGATGCAGAGGTAAATTGATATCGAATGTTCTTAGAAGTCTTTGTTATTGACAGGACAAAACTGTTTCGGTTTCAGGGAAATGCTACGTTTTTTGAGAGCATAGTTGCAAAAATAACTAATAATTATTCTGTTTCATTTTTGAGGTAAAAAGAAAAACCTTAAACGACAGAAGTATATTGTGAATTACATTGTTCAATGCAATGTTCGAGTAAGGTTTTTTGATAAAGAAAATTACATCATTTTTACGTTATGATTAATCACAATTAGAGGTCCTATAAAATTCAACGAAGTTTATAATAAGACAGACTAAATATAAATTAATAGTATGATATATTGTCGGTGAAAAGTGCAAGTTGCATATCTACAATCTTATTTCTTATCTCTAGTTCTATTGCATTTCATCGTGGTTTTTTTAAAACTTAATCTGTGTCGCCGTCACCAATAAAAACTACACTAAATGATACTCAATTGACGTATATCAAAATTATAAATCATCTGCTATCATAATTTAATTATCTTAGAACTTTTCAGATACACCATTTTGCCATTAAACCGACCAGAGTTGGGCAAAAAGTAATTATAATTACTGTAATTTGGAATTGCAGAAGTACAATTACAAGTTATTGTAATTGCAATCACCCAATGATCTACTTTAGTCAATAAGACCAACTATATTAAGTAGATGTTTCGCAACTTTGTTGTTTGCATAGTCAGCAATGAAAAAACAAAACAGTATGTTTGAACATAGAATTTTTTCAATAAATTAATTACAAAACTGCGAAGTACAGGGTGTAATTTAAGATTAATAACCATAAACAGTACTAACAATTGTCTATTACAGTATATTCATTGCTGTGATACAACTAATTCTAGGTTTCAGGCCAGGACTAAATAGGGGTGAAATGTAGAAAGGTAAATGGGGGGGGGGGGGATTTGGTTAGGTTTTTCTAGGTAACCGTTCTTTCTTGCTTGTAGTCGGTTATTTCTGTTTTGCATTTTCTTTATTTATATTTAATGTTGTTAATTATGTCTTATGTGTTTGTTAGGTTGGAGTAAATTTAAATTTGTACATCTGATTTTTTGTTGATAGTTGATTCTTATATTTTCTTTTAGATTTCGTTTGAATTTGTTTTGTTTTTTCCCCTTCGATGCACGATTTTAGCTTTATCAAATATAAAGCTATGTCCTATTTTTGTGAAATGTATGATAAGAGCAGTTTCGTCATGTTTGTAAGGTTTTTTTTTATAGAGCTACAACAATAACGAAAATTCATGGGGCCGCCATTTTTGAAATGAATATTAACAGGATATTAATATTAACAGGAAGTTTGTTTTCCCAACAATTCTTATATTTTTTGTAGTACGAATTTCAGGTTTGCAGCCTCACCAGCTTCACAGCGAAAATTTAAATGAACAAAGTGTGTTTGGATTACCAACAAAAACTATATTTGTGTTGATTTACAATTCTTTGTAGAAGAACAAAATACTGTTCCGAGTTTCCAAAATAGATTTTTCTGCAGTTCTCTTCACATTTAATTTCAAATAATATTTTAGATAGTAGCTTTATTTTGTCTTTGTTTTTCGTATTGGTGTAAAGTTTGGATAAAGTGATTGTGTTTTTGTATGTAATAGCGTAATCGTTTTTGTTATAGTTTATAGTTGTTGATATCCTGACTGAGAGTGTTGGTATGTAAGGAATTGTATAGTATCTTTTACTGCAGGTTTCTTGGGATTGAGGTTGTGTAAATGTTAGAGCTTGTTTTAGTTTATATGGGTATTCATTTGCAACTTTATTTTCTGCATTTTTTTTTTTGTTTCT
>NW_027114970.1:165974-172648 GCF_000696795.3 Halyomorpha halys
TGCTTTTTATAAAACAAATTAAAATTGTTTTTTAATCAACATAATGTTACACTACAAAAAGTCCCAACTAACCTCAGAAAAAATAAATCACATTAAAAAAAAATATATTTTATAATAAATAAAATAACTAATTATTTCATAATGAAACAGATCTCATTTTGTTTAAGAACAAAATACGTAGGATATGATATACAATTATTTCTACAATTAATTTATTTTTTTGTACTCCACCTAAATCAGCAAATGAAACGTGTCAGCTAACCCATCTAGCGTTCTGTAGAATGGTTTTAGGATCACCGTCTTGAATACTCTTGAAAACATAAGTCACGGAAGCTTGGAAACTACTTCTGTTGCAGCTCGAGTTGCGTCATGCCAATCCAATCAAGATACAATCCAAAACGCCAGTGCCTTGTTTTTCCTTGGAGTCATTTATTCCCAGAAGGGTCTGACGCCTCCACTTCCGCAAAACCAACAATTTTCTACCATAATAGCCACCCGTGAGCCAGACAAAACTGTGGAAGGTATACACCAGTCATAGTACAAGAGCCGGGGAGAAAAAAAAGGCATCTGCTTCACCTCAATTTTTTATTACTTTAATGAAAAATATGTATAATTAATAGTCAAAATATATGAGTCTGCCAAGTATAGGTAAGGGGAATAAAAGAAGGCGGGTGATTCAAAAACGTTAATAAAAATTATTTTTTCATTCGGAGCTGTATACCTATAAAACTACCAACAACACTAGAAACCCAAAGAGAATATTATTTGCTAAGTAAATTAAATTTCCAAGTAATCCAAAGTAAAGTAAATTTGCTAAAATATGAGCTCTAATAGAGCTATTTATGTTCAATATTTCCTTGATATAGCAGCATTTTAGAAAAAATGTCCTGAAAAATCAATAGTAACTGAATTTATTTTAAGAAATCTATATCTCAAAAACCATTCAACGTACAGATGTCTATTAGCACTATAAAGTAGATTAAAAGTTTTTATATCTGAATAAATAAATTCACAAAATATTCTAGTTGTTCGGAACAGACTTTTGACTTTTGAAAAAAATATATCCCAGGAGCCATAAGACAGACGTACATAAGTCTGCCAGCACTTGATAAAGTACAGGTAAATTAACTTACTATAAAGTAGTTTGTGAAACGTATCTTCGTAGGGATAGTAGTTTTTATAATACTCGAACATGAATATAAATTTTGCTATTAAAATATTATCTGAACAACTATAAATTAATTTATTTTAACAAATATCATAAAAACTACTACCGCTTGGAAGATAAACGTCATTAACTACTTTATGGCACGTTAAACTAGCTTTACTTTGAGTGCTAATTGACATCTTTATGTTGAATGGTTTTTGAGATATAGATGCCTCAAAATAAATCCACTAACTACTAATTTTTCAGTACATATGTTATGAAATGTTGCTTTTTAAAAAGCTATAACTCAGAAACTATTGAGCATAGTTTCTATTAGAGCTCATATGTTAGAAAATTTACTTTACGTTAAATGATGTACTCTTAGGTTTTCTAGTGTTGTTGATAGTTTTTAAGATATAGAGCTCCGAATGAAAAATTATTTGTTTTAACGTTTTGAAACAGCCGCCATTTTTTATTCCCCCACCTATATTTGGCAGACTCATCAATTTTGGCTAGTAATTATACACAGTTTTCATTAAAGTAAACAAAAACTATCAGGATTGGCGTATAGTTCATATAAAGCTGATTGTCCTACTACCACCGTCTAAACACTTGAACAATGCCATTATAAAGTATATTCTGACGCTAGATTGTAGGATTTGGACAGTGAACGAGACATTATATTAGAAATCTCACGGTTGGTTAACATTTATTTTTACATTAGGTGTGTAAAGATTAATATTTAAGAGAAAACTAGATCTTGTGGGCCCCCGATTGCATACCATATCACCTTTCCGTTCTAATATGATGGCAATTAACTAAAATTACCTTAATAATAATATTTTATTATCCAATTGTGTGAGTTCAAATATTTCATTTTTTTAAAAATAGATTATAATATAGGAACGTTGTGGGTTCGGTTCGCACATGCAACATTCCTACCTTTGTTATTTCGCGGCGGCAACTTGAATGTAGTTGCCAGGGAGTGGCAAAAAGGACCACAGGTACCCCTTACTAGTTACTAATACCAGTTACAATGGTGTGCAGTGAAAAATTTTTTTTAATATTTATTTATTGCTATTTACAACTGTACATTATAATACATTTAGTAAATCTGATCTAAGTTAAATTGGAGTGTTACAGGCGTGTAGAGAAACTACCCATTGGTAGCACTCTAATAACATTTTACATTAGCTGGTCTTGTGGCCATCTTCTTTTCAGGCGCCTCGGAGGATTGTCAGGAATGGAAGAGGATGCAAGATTAGAAACTAGGGGGTTTGAGTAGTTAGAGAGTTTATAATGGAAGGAGTAATATCTGGTTCGGGCTAGATTGGTTACATAGGGAACATTAAGGTCTTTATGTATGATTTTATTTGTGACAAAGTAAGGAGCATTGAGGATTTCACGAAGGATTTTGGATTGTAAGGATTGAATACGAGAGGAATTCGGAGGTTTAGTGGAGCCCCAAAGCTCAACTCCGTATGTCCAGATTGGCCTTATTACAGTCATGTAGATCAGTCTTTTGTAATGCGTTGGTAGTTTAGACCGTTCGTCTAGTAAGTACTGTAATAGTCGAAATCGACGTGCAGTTTCCTGTCTTTTCAGTCTGGTGTGAGGATTCCAGGTTAATCGTTTGTCCAAATGTAGTCCAAGGTAGCGGATCTGTTCGACAGGGTTAAGAGTAACATCATTAAATGAAACTGTAGGGCAGTCAGTAGGTTTACGACGAAGGGTAAAGGTGATTTGATGGGATTTGTTAGAATTTATATTAATCCTCCAATTACGACACCAATCTTCGAGGGCTGTGATATGGGATTGGAGATTTTGAGATACAATTAATGGGTTATTATTAACAGCGAGCACATATGTGTCATCGGCATACGTGGTGTATCCTCGTGTTAGGATTGGTTGGAATGTCAGCTGTATAGACGGTGTAAAGGATGGAACCAAGGATACTACCTTGAGGAACACCAGCGGACTGAGAATAGAGGGATGAATAGGGACCATTGTGGTTTATTTGGGAAAATCTATCAATGAGAAAGGAACGAATGATGAGAAAGCATGTGGGAGGTAGGAATTTACGGAGTTTTTAAAGCAGTCCCGGGTGTCAGACTCGATCAAAAGCCTTTTCTACATCGATAAAGACTCCCGCGCAGTACATTCCGCGCTCCAAAGAAGACGAGACATTGATGGATAGTAGAGTGGGATGCTCGAAATCCAAAATGGTGATCAGGGATTATATGATTGGAATCCAGGATGGGGTATAGGCGTTTCAAAATGAGTTTTTCAAGGATTTTCCCCATGATCGGTAATAGAGAGATAGGGCGATAGGATGATGGGTATTCTGGAGGATTTTGGGGTTTGGGGATCATTTTAATTATAGATAATTTCCAGGGGTCAGGAAATTATATGGAATGGAGTACGGCGTTATATATGTAAGTGAGGAATAGGATGGCTTTCCGAGGGAGAAGTTTTAGAATGTGGGATGTTATTAGGTCGTATCCAGGAGCTTTGCGGGTAGATAATCTTTGAATGATACGA
Source organism: Halyomorpha halys (assembly GCF_000696795.3). Classification (NCBI taxonomy): domain Eukaryota; kingdom Metazoa; phylum Arthropoda; class Insecta; order Hemiptera; family Pentatomidae; genus Halyomorpha; species Halyomorpha halys. The sequence continues at coordinate 169,663 of NW_027114970.1, forward strand.
GATTAGTGAAAAATTGAGTTTCGATTCTATTGACTTAATTGATTCCCAACCATTCACTCCAAAGTCGATTCTAATGGTGTATCGATTCTTTTTAACAATCATTCAATTAATTCTTTCTACTTTTGTTATTGTTAAAAAAAAAACCTTAGTCTACTAAAAAAAAAATGTTTTTCAGGTATAAACCATTTTATGGTTTTAAAGCACAAAAAATAAACTATAACACGAATGAATGTTAAAATACATTTTATAGAATTCCAATGAATAATAACATGGAAATAAAACAACCTCGATGTGGCTCCTCGTCGATTATCCAAAGGTAAAATAAAAATTAAATTATTTGAAGTTAACGTTTATCTTCTACGATAAAAAACAAACGTTGCTTTTCTACCTTTAACTATGTTTCTTATTGAATACTTACTTACTCCTTCCCTTAAAAGTCATGTACACATATTTACTAACTGTTTTCAGTAATTTTTTCGTAATACAGTTTTTTTTTTTTTTTTTTTTTTTTTTTTTGTGATATCTTTTCCACGCTACTGAATAGAGAATCGACCTACTTCAATCGAATTCGGTTGGCTATTATTTCTTTAGTGGTCCCACGAAAACAACTATTAACTAATCAATCCCCCCTATGACAGAAATGAATTAAACCCTCATTAATCCCCCCGGAAGGGGGTTCATATAAAAAAAAAAGAATCTTACAGTTTTTCAAAGAATTCAAAGAACGATGTCTGTCAAGACAAAAAAAAAAAGAAAACTCAGAAAATTCTACAGACTCAAATGCGATTTTACTACGCGAACATTATAAGTTTTAATTTAGCAACAGGGGAAAAATGTGCTGTATGCTTCAGAGGGAAAGTGTTATGATAGAAATACCGAAGATACCATGTTAAATTATTTCAAAAAACTCTTCTTTTGGCACAATCTATTGGCTCCCTATGTGAAGGTCTTGTGTTAATTTTATATGCATAAAATTCTTACGATTATAAATTATAGGTTATGTGGAGGTTGAGGGTGACTTAAAAATATTTTTTCTAAGAAAGATCTTAATGTCAGGTGTATGTAATGAAACAGTAATATTGTCATAAACAAGTTCAAATGAGATACAATGAAAAGGATTGGGGTTCACATAATCATCAGATTTCTTAAACCCACTCGTTTCTAACCTTGCTTCCTCTTCCATTCCTGGCAATTCTCCAAGGCGCCTGAAAAGAAGATGGGCTCGTGACCTTATATTGTAAACTGTTTTTAGAGTTCTACTACTGGGTAGTTTCTCTACATCCTTAATCATATCATTATGTCATTATGATCAAATTTACTGGTTGTATTTTTTTTTATACAGTTGTAAATATCAACAAATAAATAAAAAAAAAAAAAAAACAAGATTTCTTAGGAGAATCGTATTTCACTTTGAATATAGGATTTTTTTTTCTTTCTACATGAGATCATTCTAAATCTGGAACCAAAGTATAAATAAGGGAAAGTATAGTTACCATATTTGTTAACTAAAAAATAGGCACCCTTACCAAACATACTTCTGAAAAAAAAAATAGTATTTGTATTTAAAACCGTAGTCTTTGGTAGATCTTTCCTCATCCGTTCCTCATCCCTATGGAATTCTATTCCCTCCTTTATTCGCAGTTTTAATACCCTCCCAATCTTCAAATCCCGTATCTTCGACTACCTTCTGTCCACCCAATTCCGGAAGAATAACAATTGAAAGTTTCAAAAACCTTTATATATTTTCTGTATTAGATTTTCGTTTATAATTGTAAATATGTACACTAGCAGAAATTATATCTTTTCATTTATTATTTTTTAGTTTAATTGTATTTGATTTTTTATCATTGCTTTTTTATTTTTATGTACTACCAGAAGTCATCTTATGTTTTATGATACGACAAGTGGTTTATTTTATTTGTTTTGTCGTTATTTTATATATTCTGTTAATTATTGTTGTTTATTTGTATATTTTAAAATTCATTGTATTACTTTATTTTATGAAATCTTATAATTTCATCTGTATTTTGTAATTTACTCTAAGCCTCCAAAGCCTAATTTTGGCGCCTGCAAGTTATTTTAAAGAGATCAATCCCAGAATAAATAAAGATTATTATTATTATTTGCACTTATTTTTTTGGCAGTCATTTTTATTATAATTAAAAATAATGTTTCCGTGACAACTGTAAAACATTTTTTAACTATCTGTTTAATTAATTACACACATATATAAAAATATTTCCCATTAAAAATAGCATGCAAACCATCCTCAATATTTCTTGATCAAATACAACAAAATAACGGTGACGTGAAAACTTTACTATGGAATACTATTGTAATTTTTGTCGATACAATTTTTTTTATTTAATTCTAAATATGGTAGATTCTGAAAGCATGTAGGTCTTGTAAATGAAAAAAAAAACAGACTAATAGGTGAACATTCATGTAATTAAATATATCATAGCTAATGTCATTGCGAAATTAACGACTGTATTTCTTCTTCGACTGTCTTTGTATTTCGTCATCGAACTTGATGATTGTACCATGTTGTTTGAAATTTGAATGCATAGAAAGCTGGATTTAGTGAAGAATTTCATCTTCAATTAAAGGAATAGTCGTCCGAGGGAGTAAAATGGTTAGGGATCAAGACATGAAAGGATCGAAGCTAAGCTCGGCGCCAGACACAGGGGATTTGATGAATACCGAAGAACGAACCGCAGGTACTCCACTTAATCCAGATTACAAAGCATTTTAGCTACCAGGAAATTCTCAGTCTCTATATACAGGAGATATTACGAATATTTGGCTTGCTGAGAGTTGGATCAATCCATCTATTTATCACAACTTGAATAATTAATTATATACTTCAATATTTGTTAAATAAATACAATAAACAAGACAGACAACATGGAGAGATTAAAAAAATAAAATAAAATGATATTTAACTATATCAATTAAAATCGTTTAAACGGATTATATATATATA
>NW_027114970.1:172708-177491 GCF_000696795.3 Halyomorpha halys
TATATATATAAATATCTGACCGTATAATTTCAAATTATGGAGAAGATGGTTAGAGTTGGGGTCAAAAGAGAAAGAAAAATAGTTGACAACTATTTATTCCCCCCACTTAGTACAGCTTAATCAGGGGTAAAAAGATACAAAAAACAACTCTAAATATTTTGACATAATAAGATAAAATACAAAAGTTAAATTAAGTTAGGGTTAAAATTATATAAATATAACTGAAAACATAATTAGTATACAAATGAAAGAAAAGCTGAAATAAAATAGTATTAATATAAAATAAGCAATGATAAGAATATAAGAAATTACGCAAACTATTGGGTTAAAAATGAATTAGAGGCGTAATAACACATAAAAATAGAAAAGTAGAAACGAAAAAAAAATTTAAAACACTAAAAAACGGAAAATAAAGAAGTAAGTAAGAAAAATTGTTGACTTAAAACTTTAATCATCTTCATCGTCATCATTGCAGGCACTTCAACACAGTACGAATCCTAGCCACTAGAGATGCGACATCGACAAAAAAACATTGATGTTCAATACTAAAACAATCAAATCGACAAAAAACATCGATTTTTTTTTTAACCATTTCAGTAACATAAAATCTGTTCCAAAGACTACGCATGCTCTGGCTAATCAGAAGTGCTTTTTCAATCAAAGAACATCCACTACAAAAAAACATAGATATTTTAAAATATCGTTGCTTACAATACATTACCCAAAATACATCGATGTTTTTGAAAAACTATTTCAGAAACATAAGGTCTGTTCCAACGATCACGCATTCGACAGCCTGTCAGAAGTGATTTTGAAACTAAGAATCCGAAATCGACTACAAAAATCATCGATGTTTTAAAATATCGTTGCTTACAATACATTACCCAAAATACATCGATGTTTTTGAAAAACTATTTCAGAAACATAAGGTCTGTTCCAATAATCATGCATTCTACAGCTTGTCAGAAGTGATTTTGAAACTAAGAATCCGACATCAACTACAAAAAACATCGATGTTTTTTGTAGTCGATGTCCCATTCTTTGATACAAAATGCACTTCTGACTGGCCGGAGCATGAGTAGTCGGTGGAACAGACCTTATGTTACTGAAATAGATGTTTAAATACAACGATGTTTTTTATAGTCGATAACGGATTCTTTGTTTCAAAAACCACTTCTGACAGGCTGTAGAATGGGCGATCGTTGGAACAGACCTTATGGTACTCAAATGGATGTCCAAAAACATCGATGTATTTTGGCTAATGTATTATAAGCAACGATATTTTAAAACATCGATGTTTTTTGCAGTCAATTTAGGATTCTTTGTTTCCAAACCACTTCTGACAGGCCGCAAAAAGCGTGATCGTTGGAACAGACCTTATGTTTCTGAAATAGTTGCTCAAAAACACCGATGTTTTTTGGGTAATGTATTGTAAGCAACGATATTTTAAAACATTGATGTTTTTTGTAGTCGATGTCGGATCCTTTGTTTCAAAAAACACTTCTGACAGGCCTTAGAATGGATGATCGTTGGAACAGACAATACCTTACTCAAATGGATGTTCAATAACATCGATGTATTTAAGCAACGGTATTTTAATATTGAGCATTGATATTTTAAAACATACATGTTTTTTGTAAACGGTGTCGGTTTCACTGTTCCAAAAATCTGCGTGATCGTAAGAACAGACCTTATGTTTCTGAAATAGTTGTCCAAAAACATCGATGTATTTTGGGCAATGTATTGTAAGCAACGATATTTTAGTATTCAACATTGATATTTCTAAACATCGATGTTTTTTTTGTCAACGTTTCATTCTTTTTTGAAAAAGCCACTTCCGACTGATGAGTATACGTAGTAGTTGGAACAGACCTTATGTTACTGAAATGGTTGTTCGATGTATTCGATGTATTTTTGGCAAAGATTTGTATGTAATGATATTTTAATATAGAGCATAGATTTTTTAAATCATCGATGTTTTTCTAGTCGTAATTTATCTTTATTACGTCGTTAGCGGGATGGTTGGAGGTACTTTTTTATCCCACCATATTGTTTATAGGAAATTGTTTATACTGTAAATTTTTTGTTTTTATTTATTTACTTTTGGAAAAACATCGGCTTAAAAACATCGATGTTTTGGGTAAAACATTGATATTTTCAAAACATCGACATCGATGTCGCATCCCTACTAGCCGCATCAAAACATTGCCTCCAAACTCTTGTGACGAAAAGCTTAAAGGTATTATTGTATGTTGTGACATTTCAGCACGGAAAAGGTGTATGAAAGTAAAATTTTAAGAAAAGTATATCCGATTATAGTAGTAATTTATAAGTTACCATTATTTGCTTTTTTTGCTTCTAGGGGGAGGAGAGGGGAGGGGCAGCTGTGTTGGTACACTCATGTGGGTGAGTGTCCTTAGTGACCATTTAAAGTTCAGTTAAGAAACTCACCTAGATTGATATGAATATGATTTTTCATCGTGCAATACGCTCACATAGAGCATTTCCAGTTAAAACATGGACAGAAGCCAAAGGTTGTTGTTACCAACCTTAAAAAGTCAGTATTTTCGCCTTAAGTATTGTTTATTTGATCGAGTCTCGCACCCGGGACTGCTTTACAAACTCCGTAAATTCCTACCTCCTACATACTTTCTCCTCATTCGTTCCTTTCTCATTGATAGATTTTTCCAAGTAAACCACAATGGTTCCTATTCATCCCTCTATTCTCTGTCCGCTGGTGTTCCTCAAGGTAGTATTCTCGATCCCATCCTCTACACTGTCTATATAGCTGACATTCCAATCAATCCTAACTCTATCCTCACCACGTATGCCGATGACACATGTGTGCTCGCTGTTAATAATAACCCATTAATTGTATCTCAAAATCTCCAATCCCATATCACAGCCCTCGAAGATTGGTGTCGTAATTGGAGGATTAAGATAAATTCCAACAAATCCCTTCAAATAACCTTTACCCTTCGTCGTAAACCTACGGACTGCCCTACAGTTTCATTTAATTATGTTACTCTTAACCCTGTCGAACAGATCCACTACCTTGGACTACATTTGGACAAACGATTAATCTGGAATCCTCACACCAGACTGAAAATACAGGAAACTGCACGTCGATTTCAACTATTACAGCACTTACTAGACAAACGGTCTAAACTTCCAACACATTACAAAAGACTGATCTACATGACTGTAATAAGGCCAATCTGGACATATTGATTTGAGTTTTGGAGCTCTGATAACCTTCGAATTCCTCTCGTATTCAATTCTTACAATCCAAAATCCTTCGTAAAATAGTAAATGCTCCTTAATTTGTCACAAATAAAATCATACTTAAAGACCTTAATGTTCTCTATGTAACCGATCTAGCCCGAGCCAGATATCACTCCTTCCATTATAAACTCTCTAACCACTCAAACCCCTTAGTTTCTAATCTTGCATCCTCTTCCATTCCTGACAATCCTCCGATGCGCCTGAAAAGAAGATGGCCACGAGACAAACTAATGTAAAATGTCCTTAGAGTGCTACCAATGGGTAGTTTCTCTACACGGCTGTAACACTCCAATTTACCTTAGATCAGATTTACTAAATGTATTATAGTGTACAGTTGTAAATAGCAATAAATAAATATTAAAAAAAAAAGTATTGTTTATGGTGAAATGGATGAATCAATCTTGTAGAAAAGCAAATGGAAGACGAGACATATTGAAATAAATAATTTATTGAATGTAGATTGAGAACTGAAAGCAATATGCCCTATTCAAATCAGTATGCATGTATCCTACACGTGAAGAAAATTATACTCAAAGACAGCTTTCAAATATAAAGATATACTGGAATAGATTGTTTTTCTTTAACCAATAAGTGACTGGAAATTTTGCTCTGTTAGGTTTTGAGTAGAGAATGATGCTTCCCAGAATAAGTGTTGCCAATATCAAAGATCCAGTAGCGAAAAAAAGAAGATAACGAAGATTTAAAATCAAAATTACTTTTTGCTATCCAAAATGGTCTCTCTACAAGGCTAGTAGATAAAGCACTTACATAAAATGAACAACCATGTTGTACGGGAAGTTGAAAGACAAGACTTTATGGTGGGTAGAGAGAGAAAAAATATTGTGCAGTTGCACTAGACTGATGCTTTTAATTTCATTTTTTTTTTTTTTTCAAAGTTGGATCTCTAAAGATTTTGCCATCCTGTGCCATTCGCCATACGCTACCCCTATGGTGAGATGGGTATCGAACCAATTCCTTACTCGTGATATAAGTGATTGTGAAGGAATTTAAAGCCTTGGATGTCTGATAGTAAATACAGAGTGTAGAGTACTCCATTAATACCCTTCTTTTTTCGAGAATATTGAAAAGTACGAAATGAAACTTGGAAGGTCATAGTAGTGGTTGATGGAATTTATTTTGGTAGTAAAGTCGATTTTGTAACCTCTTTCAGTTCTTCTTCAGCGTACCTAAAGGTTTTTGACTATCGCTCAAACGATGCTAAAAATCGGACAAAAGTAATATACAAAATTATTTATATTAATTGATAAAATTATTTGTTATTTTATATTTTTCTTCTTTATGTATTTAACTTAAATATTTCATTAATTACGTATATTTTCCTTCTTATTTTCTTTTCTCCATAACTTTAATTTTAAATTATTATTATTACTTGAAGTACAGGTTTCCACCCAAGATTTTCAATTGTAAATGAAATATTCCACATAGTTACTTATTGTATTTATTATTTTGTACAGTTGTAAATTATATTAAATAAATA
>NW_027114970.1:177541-185818 GCF_000696795.3 Halyomorpha halys
TAAAATATTTATTTTTCTTTTAATTGCAAGAAATAAAACTAATTGAATGTAGAAATGTGTTGATGTTCTTATTTCTAAATAAAAAAATATTAAATTAGAATATTCATATTTCTTTGTTTCTTTTGGATTATATAACTTCATATTTTTAGTCCATTAATCTGATTATTTATATTTATTCAAATACCTTGGTTCTACAATAACATCAATAAATGATCAATGGACTGAGATAGAGCAGCGGTAACAAGAGGGACAGAACCTTATTCTCTCTGTTAAAAATAGTGAAATCCTGAGAAATCTCTAAAAATCTGAAACTAAGGGTGTACAAAACCATAATAAAGCAAGGTCTCATATACGGCTACGAGACCTGGACTCTAATAGGTACGCTAGAAAGCAGAATATTTAATCGTAGATTTGAACAGAAAGTCCTTCGTACAATTACAGGAGCGATCTGGGATCAGAGCCTTAACACATGGAGAAGTACTAACAGTGAACTGCTAGTAGAGACAGGTCAATCAATATCTCACGACATGAAGTCAAGGGGGTGTGGGCAGGACATGTGGCTCGAAGCAATCCATCAGGACACATCTACACAACAATGAATGCCAATTTAGTAGGCAAGAGACCATCTGGGAGGCCAAAGACAAGATAGATAGATAGAATCAACAAAGATGCGAAAGAGCAGCATGTAGAAAACTTGAAAGCAGTAGCCCAAAAAAGGCAGGTGTGGGAAAGGCTGCTTTGGGCGGCCAAACATCTACAAGGTTTTTAAAGCCAAACGAAAAAAAAAATCCTATTATTTTACTTACATATTTAATTACATATATGCACGTCTTATTTTCCACTTCTTTCTTTACTTTATTTCAAATAATTTTCATTTTGTACATATGTTTACTTACCTATTCTTCACTAGATTATCATGTGTATTTTATTATTTACTCTTTCCTCTTACTTAAGTTTAATATTACTCTTCTCATACAGCCTTTATCTTCTTACAATACTTGAACTATTCATGTCTTTCAACACTCTTTATGTATCCGTAATGTTAGTTAATTTATAATTTTTCCAATCATCCTGTATATCCCTCTATTAATTGGCTTGGAATTCTTGTCAAAACTTTGTCACTAATAAATAAATTTTTACTTATTTTTATTCTTCACTGATAGAACCCCCAACCATCTTCTCTTTATATAAATCTACAGCCAATTATTAACTCATCATAATAAACAAAATAGTTTGAAATTCCATTTCCCAAACGTAATTTATCAATGGAGGCGTGATCATGATGACGAAAGGCATTTGAGTCTCCACGGCCCGCCTAGGATGCTCTAATTATGACTTGGTCCTTTACGTACTCTTTTGAGCTTTGGAAGCATTAGATCTAAATAATTGACAATGTAAAATCAGATTTCTATTTAAGAATTTTCGATGAAAATATCTCATTCTTATAGAAACCAGAGGTAAGTTGGGCTAGAGAAGAATAACAAAAGGTTAAGTAATCAACTTCACTACTGAAAGATGCTTTTTTTTTTTTTTTTTTTTAATCAATTAAATCTATCGTAAAATAGAGGAGTTTCCTGAATTTTCGATATGTTGTACGTGATAGAATCCATGTTCTCCACCTTTAAGATACATACGAAATATTTTGAAATTTTCGGAAATCCTCAAAGTTTTTGTTAATTTATAGTTCCTAGGACAATTTAGCCCCTAGGACCAATTTTACGTTAAAGATTACCGACTATTATTTTATAACGAAATAAATTTGCTTTAAATGATACTAGATTTGTTTCTTCTTCTGATTACGATTTTAAACAAATCATGATAAATGGCTATTGTTGATTGATCGAAGTTTTTTTTTTCAGTGATGCTTTTGAATTGTAAAAAAAAAACAAAAGGCAACTGGATGGTTTTGAAATGGAATTGTGATCGCATGTCAAACATCTGTCTCTAATTATTGACACGGCAAGTATTTATCTCAACAATTTATCAGCGGATAACTCATTTTTTTAAGGCAATAGCTATATCCTAAAATAAAGCATTTTATTTTATAAAATTACTTTCATAAACCGATATATTCCAAGACCGATAAATTTAATAAAGAGTGAAACCTTAAAAAAACCTGAAAATCAAGTTTAATCTCAAAATATATGAGTATATCAATGTTACTGAGCATATTTGCCGATATGATGAATTTAACATACATGTCTTCTAAGATTCACCGAAATTTTTGTGGTATAGTTTATTTTATTAATTTAATTACAGCTTGCCAAAAGGCTGTAAAAAATTCATGTTACCTTATCAAAATACTTTGATGAGTCAGGGGTGCAGGTGTTTATTATATAGAAAAAGTATATATTTAAACAGTGTAGAAATTACATTTTATATTTTTAAAAAATTAATATTTATAAATTGCAAACTGGTACTTATAGATATTATAGATTTAACTAGCAGACCCGGCAATGCTTCGCAATTGCTAGATTTGAGGATATTATAGATCAGGTTAACACATTGAAAGTTTGATATAAATTAATGTATTTAGTTAAAATTAACCATAGATTCTTATTGCTTTGGTTACTTAAATTGTACTCGCATATGCGATAAGGAACCAAACAGAATATTTTTATTATGTTTTATTAATAATTTTTTTTTCATTTTACGACTAAACTCAAGCTTCTATTTACTGTATATCTAGTAGTGATATACAGGAACGCTGTGTCATAGGAGTATGTTTTAAAATTCAAATTCATAAAAAACATGGATAAAACCACGTGGCGAGCACGTTAGAACACAAATTCTAACTTTCTCGTGACAGCAGCGGCGCCGGTTCGAATCCTTTTGAATATATTTCGACTTTAATTGCAGTGGCGGTCCCACGAAATAAAAACTGGACTCTTCTACCATGGTTAGAATAGGGTGGTAATCTGTAGATAACCCCCTTCACGCATGTCAGAAATGTCCAAGAAGGGGGTAAAAAAAAACATAGTAGTTCATAATAATGCCCTTCAATATACAATGTTTTTGATTGATAATCCAAACATACAAATAAAACCATAATTTTCCTAAAAGAGGAAGATAAGAGGCAAATTGTTTACCATAAAATCATGGATTCCTCAATCCGTCTTTGAGCCTGGAATGTTGAACTGTAATTCTCAGTTATTAGAATGGTACCGCCAAAAAAAAAACTCTGACATGTAGAAGGAATGTTATAGGAGAGATTCTAATCAATTTTGTTTTTTTGTGATATAAAATATTCGACATATGTTCTAATGGCTAATTTTTGTGACGTTGTTTTCTGATTATGCTCAATATAAAATCCACAGTTATTATATGCCAATTGATTTTTTCTTTGTATAGAATAAGAATAAAATATTCCTGAGTGCATTAAATTTATAAGAAAATAAAGGTAAAACCAAAAGAGTCTTCCATTAAATCAGGCTGATAAAATTATTTTTAAATGATACATATCGAAACAAATCGATTGGTATATAATAACTTTGAAAAAAAAACTGTATACTTTCTGAGCTACGCGCAAAAAAACTTTAATTTTGTCCATATCTTGTTTTCTTCCGGAGAAATTGTGGATTTCAGTTGCTTTAAACCTTGCCATGGCGACAGGGAACATTTTTTAAACGTTCAAAAGTTTACTGTGGATAAAAATTCGTACCATTTCTTTTATATATATAGAGAGATCACGGATTATTATTTTGCATTTACTTGTAAAGTAATGAATGCATACAATATGAGAATTTCTAAAAATATAACTTCTAATGAGACGGAGGGACCACATCCAAGATTTCGCCGAGGGTCACAGTGCTTCTCGCTTAGTCATTAGGAATTAGCATACCATAATAAAAAGGAACTAAATAAAAGTAAGAAACTATTAACAGCCTCGTCATACAAATGGCTCAAGTTTAAGTACGATATTTATCCAGCTTGGGAATCTTATACGAAAGATCCTTCAGGTATAAAGTTAATTTGTAACAGTTATGGTGGAGGTAATAATTGATAGGTAGTGGGGGGCTAGGTATTACATCAGCTGGTGTTTGAGGAGGGTAGTCATGGGTACGAAGGGGTAGGTTGCCATTGCCTTAGCCAAGGGACAGAGCTTGGTCAGTGCCGCTTCAGACCCGAACCTGGTAAGTACTTCCTCTCTCTTGTCCGACTTCATTTCCTCTCTACGGCTTCCCTTCTTCCATTCCATCAGCACCCGCATTTGCCATACTTCTTTCATGACAAAGAGGTAAATCCGGTTTCAAGTATTCCTATTCCCATCACTTGGTTGACGCGGTTGAATCCGAAATATCGTTTGAGCTTCCGCGATCTCATTGTTAAATACTGAAAAATGGATTTACTTTATAGCAACGTTGTGTTTCATACTCTCAACATTCGTAACGGTTGCCGTTATAAGCAAAAATTATCGCTAAAAATTATTCTGAGCATCTATGACAAAATATGCGGACTGACTAATTTGTGTTGGCATCATTGTTGTGACTTGTTCTCGACTGATTGTATACTATACCGCTTATTCGTTGATATTCCTCACTGGATTTGAAATTGGGACAAGACCTTTATTTCGCAACGTATTAAAGCAAACAACTGTAAAAAAGAAATTAAATTCACCGAAAACTCATCAATATCCAATTTAATCGTACTCTGGTAGGTTCACTACTTTCTAGCTTGCGACTTTTTTCATTCTTTGAGGATGATTCCATGTCACAAATTTAAACTATTACATTTCCCATTAATAATACTTATTACATCAATAGAACATGATTATCTTTATTTTTAAAAATAAAATCAACTTTTAATTCAAAACGCAGTAGCTATAGGTAATGTTACAATTCAAAGAAGTGCACCTCTATATACATACCTTAGTAGATACTCTATGCATGTAATTTATTCTTGGGTCGAAATAAATATTTCTCATATTAGAAGTATAATATTATTTAATTAGTATCTGTATCATAGGTCACAAAATTACTTAGTGTATAGGGTTAGAATTATTGAATTATATTTTTTATTTTTTTTTTTTTACCAATAAGATCAATTAAAATATGTTGATAGGTTACAGTGAAAATTATAAAAATCTTTTCTAGATAGATCAGTATGATATTATTAAAGTTTTAATATAAAGAAAACGAAGTAACTTTAATTTTAATAAATTTTTACTTTTCATCTTAAGAAAAACTAAAATTAAAAAATCTTTGAAAAAGTTCAAGTAGTCAAAGATTTTTTTAATTTAACTTCATCTAAAACCCCTGCAGGCTATACATATTTAATACTTGTAGTATAGTTCTCAAAGAGTGGCCGAATCCTTCTTAATGCATGCATCGTCGTAGTATATATCTCCTAGTAGTAGGAAAAGTTTTTAATATTTCAAATGGATTTACATACATCATAGTGCCTCTTACTCTAGGCGGGAAGTTCTCTTGAAGTTTTTTATAAGCAGATTTTAACATTTTGAGATAATAAATTGAAAATTAACGGAACAGCGAGAATAAATGAAAAAAATAAGAGATATTGTGTAGAAAATATGTTTTATTATAAAAATCTGTTTCTTTGGAGAGGTAGGGGGGAGGGCGGGGGCCTATAACATATACTGAGATTTTTTCCATAATTTTAACTAAACTATCCTGCAAAATATAAATCGTGACAAGTGGTGACTTTAGAAAATACAATACTTAACCAATGGAACAAATCTGAAATCCTACGAACTGGAACACGAATCCAAACTAGCACATAGTTTTTAACCTATCAACAATGAAAAAATTGCTTAAAAAATGTATATAACAAAACGAAAAAAATAAATAAATAGAAAATTAAAATATTAAATATTTACATCTTAGCAGAATAATCATGCGTTGCTGGATGGTTCTCCAAAGATAATGTTTTAATGACTTTTGTAAAATTCAAAATTTACCATTCTAAAAACCGAAATAAAATTCCGACATCCAAATTAGTATAAAATGATAATGGAGTAAAACAATTTAAAACTTAAGTTGTAATTCGTAAATAATCATCACTTTAATAATATTATATTCTAATAATTTATTTATTTCAGAACTTTATTTACATAAAAATATTTATGGTATGATACAGGCTTGTTGAGAAACCCATTGGTAGCACTCTAATAATAAACTGTATTCCCAAACCAACCATTTTCAAATTTTTAATTTTTTTTTCAATTCACATTTTTGTACAAGATTGTCTTGGGTTTAAAAAACCTATTCAAAAAATAGTCAAGTAACACATGATTTAACTGTTTTTTTTTTTAAATCTTTTACACCGTGATAATCTAGTAACCAATGGGTTAATTGAAAAGAAATACACGTAAATTTGAAAAGTGGTTTGGCTGGTTTTGGAATTCTGAAATTGGAGAATATTTTTCCTATTAAACTGACATCTGTCTTTTATCCACAACATGATTATTATACATATATATGTTATGGTGCTATAGATTCCTTTTCTCGCTCTGAGGGGGGATTTATCTTGATGAATGAGATATCAAATTAAAGGAAATTTCATCTAGAAGTGAATCCCAATTTCGGTCCGTAATTTCTTACTGGGACTTTTGTAAAAGTCATTAAGAAATGTTCGAGGTTTCAGAACGCTGGTAGAGTTAAGTTGAAGGATCAAGAAGGTTCAAATTGAGTTTTAAAGATTTCGACTCGGACATCAATACCCAAGCACTTTCTTGTGGATTGTAAGTTGAGCCCTACGTTTTAGGGCTAAAAAATAAACCGTTTTTGAAATAACACACGAATTAGGTACGGATCAAATCTCATTCGTCACTAACGTGGTAGCGAGAATGTTTTAAAACAAGCTCAAGATCCTAAAAATTATCAAATTGGTTTAGTTTATCAAACTGTGCTTATGTTTAAATGTTTCGAGCTAATATTATTTGTAGATATATATTATAACATCAAAATGTTCTTTTCTAAATATTAAAGTAACTTTGCCAGTGTTCTTTTCTAAATATTAAAGTAACTTTGCCAGTGTTCTTTTCTAAATATTAAAAATAGTATCGATAAACTGCGAAAACGTAATACGTTATACGTAATACGGATAAAATACCTTTCATAGGATTAATGTATGTGTGACATGTTTGTTTCATCCTTCGAATATGTCCTGGAGTCTGTGTTAGGGAACATTATCCGATTAATATCTAAATTTGTAGTAAAAAAAAATAATCATGACTAATAACCTTAAAGGATTTCGGCATGAAAAATCCTCCTTCATAACTTTTATCTGGAAAATATTATATTTTATACGTTAATTACGAAGAAAAAATCATATCTCGTATTTCATGAAGGTTTTGCGTAAATTAATGGGAAATACTGCATTGTTTTTTTGTTTCAAATCAGTTTTTTCCCCTTAAATGTTTAATTGAATACATCATATTACGTCGATTGAAATTTTAGTTTAAAATCAATGACTTAAAATTTATTCAGTAATAATATTCATATTAAATAATCTTTTGTTCATGATTAAAAACAACGCCTAAAAATAGAGTCGGATAAATCTTCGATCAACGAATACCCAACCCGTCAGGAGTATTTTTTTGTTACTGTTATATGAAATACATTTTGTTAAAACCGGTAATATGTTTCAGGATGGATTATGGAATATTGGAATATGAGGTTTATTGATCTCAGAAAATTTTTAAAAAAGCCATTAAAAAGTGAACTCTTATCCCTAAGAAATATATATTTTCTTCTTCTTTCGCAATAACCTGTAAATTTTTAGCACAAGGGAGGGTTTATACAGGTCTGTCATTCTTCTCTGATCGTCATTTGACTCCAAACATTTTACACCCCCTGTATTACGCGTCAATGTCCATGGTTTTCCATGAGCTTCTTTATTTTCGTTAGTTGATTATCTTTAAGTGGAAAAAAAAAAATTATTTAGTCCAACTGAAAGTACACATTCATTACTACCCTTTAATGAATGTGTATGTTGTATTCCAATTTTCGAAGCGGACATTAATGTATGATAAATATTGATGTAAAAGATATGAAGGGTTATTAATCATCAATATTATACCTGTATTGTGATGTTTCACTAATTAAACTAGGGATTTTCTGTCTCATCGGTTAAATTATCTCCGACAGGTTCAAATAACAGACCAGCCTCCACCTCCTTGCGTTTGTTTATTAAGGCCCTGTCTCCGGAAAATAATTTCACGTCATTTAAACCTCACTTTTTCAGATGTTATACAAACTATTATAAAGAGATGATACAATTGTTAATCTGAAATTTGAAATGGAATATATATATATA
>NW_027114970.1:192303-209814 GCF_000696795.3 Halyomorpha halys
TATATATATAAATAATTGACCGTATAATTTCAAATTATGGTCAGTGGTGATTTTAATTCTTTAATGAAATTATATAAGTTAAATTAAATGATTAGGTTCTTATGACAATTCATCTTGTACTACGTATGTTCATATACCATATATACCGCTATGGATAATGTTATACACGTTTTAATTACTTCTATGTTTTATTCTTTTGATTCAGAAAAGGTTCCATTACGTTGTCGTTTATTCGACAGATTATCATACTACTGATATTAGTATATAGACTGTGTATAACAAATAAAGGATTTTAAAAAATCAGTTTAATCACGTTGAGTTGTATTAAAGATATAAAAAGAAATAAGGCGAGGTATATTAATATTTTAGGTTGATTCATTACTATGTGTGAAAAACGTGATTGCAATTGCTAATTTGTAACTAGGAAATGAAATTATAATTTTGATTAGTAATTTAAACAACTTGATTAACCACCCTAATTATAATAATGGCCCGAAGTTACAATTACTAGTTGAACCAAAGTAATCGGAACTACATTGGACTGTTATTAGTAATTGCAATTACTTTTTATACAACACTGTACTTCTGCCAACACTTATGGGCAATACTTGAGTGAAGGTGGGTAGAGAAAATATATAAATTGAAGTGTATATGTTTCTATTAGTAATTGAGTGGTGTTCAGGTCCCCTGAGAGGCGAGTTGATGTATTAGGCTTCAAGTAATTAGATGATTGTCCGTGTACTATTGATCCAGCTCCTCTTCTTGCTATTAGCGTATCCTACTATACTCTAGTGTACTCAAGTACTATACTCTACCGTGCCCTAGTACTCTACTTCAATGGTTCCCAAACTTTACAAGCGGCACTCTTGTAGGGCTAAACAAATTTACGGCACCCGTGTCGAGCTATAAAAAAAAAATTATCCTTAAAGCGGTTCAATATGTAGTGAAAGAAGGAAAACTGTAAATTAAATTCTTGATTTATTTTTCAGATAAAAAGATAACACTATACATTAACGGACATCGATGAGGAAGGGATGGTCGGAGTACAACCCTCTCCCCCCCCCACCACAATAATTTGAAAACCCAAAAATTCAGTAAATTTGAGAACCTACTTCAAAATACAACGAAGTTAACACATTTTTCTCCAAAAGTTAGCAATAGATAAGTGAGAAGTTAGATCCAAAAGAGATGAAAAAATTTCAATATTTCATACTAGATAAATATTTATAGGAAGTTTTCAGGTTGTTTTATAATTTTTTTGCAAACATTATTTGTTAATTGAAATCAAAATTTTATTTTGCAATATTAACTGTTAGGGGTTTCCCCTACATTAAAATTCCATCCTGATAATCAATAAATCATTTTCGGAAAATATATTTTGAAATCAATAATTACAACAATAATGATCACGATATAGTTGGGAAAATTAAAATATTTTAATATAGTTGGCAAGTTCAGTCAAAAATGTTGAAAAATTTAAATTTTCAATCTCCCATATCGAATTGTTGAGGCCCCTTCAATAAAATCTATTGAGCTAAAAAATAATAATGATAATAATAAAAATATCGGCACAATTATCTTTAATGCTGTTCAATGTGCAGGATAAGGAGGGACTCACTCACTTCCATACTCCTGGCATACGCTTGGGGCACCCACTTTGGTAATCACTTCTCTACTCTACCATATTGCACCCTACTTTTAGTTTTATCCATTCTAGCACACCATATCCTCAACTATCCAATAACCACCCACAATCATCGTGCTTTTATTTCTATGATAATCTAAACGGAAAAAAATGTATGTAATATCTTGTGCTCGTTCTTATAAAAAACATTTCACTTGTTAATTTAGGTTGACATTGTTTTCGCAAAATGTGTTTTTAAGATGCTCAAAACTAGAATTAGAAACTTTCTATGCTAAAACCTTATGTATGACTGAATAAATCAAGGAATATATTCGAACTAGACTCTACGAACTTGTTTTATTTCAGTCTCCCCAATCTCTCACATTACATACGTGCATTAACTATGGTAGACTTTTATTCAACACTGGAATATATACTGAAAGTTTACTAAGAGCCTGATGACTGTAACTTTACAAATACGCCAGTATTATTTTTGTCTGTGAAATATGAATTTAGTCACAAATTAACATCAAAGAACAAGACAAGTAATGTGTATACACACGTATTTCAATTTGTAAGAGAACAATTATAATGTTAGAATTCAAATAAATAAAAAACTAAGAAGCCCTTTAGGTACACTATTTTTACTAGAGCGGTTATTTTTAAAATAACCATCAATCAATTGCTTTCTTCCAGTATTCCGATAATTCTACTTAAGGTGCCGGCTATTTTTCACACCATCGAGAGATGCTACTTGTAAGACGCTAGCTTTTAGTGGACCAGAAGATAATATTCTAACCTTTATTGATTACAATAATTCAGTTATGAATATTACAACAAATAACATGGTTATTACATTTATGTAATTGAATTATTTACAAGAAATAGCACATGTATCGATATTTCTACAACGTTAACCTGATGACTGTAGTGGTTCGCGTCTTGACAGCTAGGTCGCGTCATGACGGTCCGTAACCGTCAAGCGCCAATCAGAGTAGTGACCAACAGATAGAAGCTGGGACGCTACAGTACTCCCTTCCTTGATGACGGATTCTAGGGTAGGAGTGACTATAATAATAATATTTTACTTTTAGGGATAATATCCGAAACCAGCGTTCAGTTTCAAACAATTAAATTTACATAAATATTTTGAGTGCTTAAATTTTAAATCTAAACGCCATCATCATCGGATCCGGAGAGGGGAGGGGGCGTGGGAGGCCTAAAGAAGACAAAAATTAATTTTTGGAATAATTTCATATATATCCTCTATACTTTTATTCTAAACAATACAAGTCTTGTTCCATACCTGGAGAAACCTAAAACTTTATTGTTCTATTCCCTCTTGCCTCTGGATAATTTTTTTAAGTTGCCTCAGTATATATTTTCCGGAGAGACATCGTTGATCGTAGTTGAGACGTTAAATAACTCTAGTATTCATGTCACCATTAGCTTTAGATGGAAAACATTAGGAAAGTAAACCAAATATAGGATCTTATGAAGAGTTCTTTGTTTTATTTGCACCCCACTCTTCTAATGACAATTTCTGGATTTGCCTGTGATCTGCATACAAACTTCACTAAAGGTTATAACCTAGAATGACATTACATACATTTACGTAAATTCACGTTTAAATTTCAGTAAACGTGTATGGTAAAACATTGCAATGATTAGACATCAAACGGGCCACAGGATCATTTGGAAATGGTAGACAAAAGTATTTTAAGAATTATTTAAAATGAACAAAAAAAAACAAAAAAACTATCAAGGATATTTCGTTGAATTTAATGTCTTTTCGAATATTTATTACCTTGTTATTCTTCAGTTAATCATTTGCATCTTATAATATTCCTTTCATCACCCTGATATAAAATGATTTATTTTTTCAGAGAAAACGATGATACTATAAATTCACGGACTTCACTACGGAATGGTTAGTGGGGGCGCGAACCTACCCCCTCAATAATTTGAAAAATAAGGACATATTAGAACCTGCTTCAAAATACAATAAAGGTAAAACATTTTTCTCAACAAGTTAGCGGTAGGTAAGTGAAAAGTTTAAATCCAAAAGAGCTGTATAATTTTTTATATTTCATACTATATATATTTATAGGAAGTTTTCAAGTTATTCAATAATTATTTAGGAAAAAGATTTTTCTAAACATAATTTATAAATTAAAATCTCCATTTAATTTAGTAATAATATAGGTTAGGGGTTTCCCCTACATTAAAATCCCAACCTGATAATCAATAAATCATGTTTGGAAGATATGTTTCTAAATCAATAATTATAAAAAATAAAATATCTCATGATATAGTTGGGAAAATTAAAATATTTTAATATAGGTGGAAAATTCATTAATATTTTTGTCAGTATCGTGCTGGATGGTCTCTTCATGAGCGCCCAATATGAAACACTGTATACTATGTAATTCCCATTTTGAATTCAAGTAATGAATACATGTGTACTCTGTGCTTCTGTTAATATACAGGGGTTTAAACAACAGCCTCCCAAGGCACACTCAGCCTCAATGAGAAGTTAATGCGGTAGTGGATTGGGGAGGATTTTGGTTGGATTTAATGTTTAAATCACTTTCTGCTATGACCATTAAGTCGAGAAACAGTCTCAACTCTCGCAAAATGGTCAAATTTCTCAAAAACGACTAAATTGAATCTGACTGGTTTGAATTTCTTTATATTTATTTACATGAAAATTTGTTGACCTACTTTGCTAGAAATATATTTTGGTATTTGTAATTTTGGATGTATTTTAAAACATTTAATACGATAGGAAATCTATTTTCTTCTTCTACATAAAAAAAAAACCATCGATTGGTTATGTAATAACCTTGAAATGCAGGCAGGACAGCAATACAGAAAATTATTGAAATTATGTATTAAATATATGATAAGGCCAAAATTTTTAAGCTAGGTTTTAAGTTTTAAGTTCAAAGTTATGGTAAGGCCAGAATTTTGAGGCTCAATGGGCCCTGAGTTCAAATAACCCAGTTTAGCAAAATTATCTGTGTGTGAGTGCGCATTTTTTCTGTTATGTGGGATGTAACAGCAACTTTTTCACTAAAATGGATTTACCTGATGTTCTTCTATGTATAATCAATTTTACAATTTTTTTTAATATTATATAATATATTAAGTTTAAGTATATAACTTCACAGGGAATTTTTTTCTTATTTTGAAAGATTTAATTCATATTTTCTGTTAGGGCACTTAACCAAGAAACATCCTGTATATCTATATATTTGTACCAAGGGGGTTGCCACAACAATTTTGTTGAGGGAAGGAGGTAAAACCTGAAATTTCCTAACAATTCTAACCAGATTTCGACTATCTTCCAATATTTTAATTTTCCAAACTATATTGGTATTGGTATCATAGGTATTGTTCTTTCTTTTAAAGTTTAGTAACTATTTAAATAAAATATTTTACCACAATTTTCACAGGTAGAGGTAGGTTATTAAATTTTCCAATTTTTTGGGTTTTCAAATTATTGTAGGAAAGTGACATCCCCCTTTCCTTTCTATAACGATGTTCCTGCAGTAAGTTCCTATCAAATGGTATTAAAAAACATATAAATAAAAATATTCAGACTGATATTTTTTATGTGTATTTCTGAAGTTGTGCATAATGTGTTATTTTCATTGATTTGTCGGTATTTTTTAGATTTATCTAAGTTCAGGGTGAGGGGGGGGGAGACAAAATAACCGCAACACGTTTATAATTAATTGTTGAAGAAGAAAATTTGGGATAATAATAAAATATACAAAAATACGAGGAATCTTCACTGTTAAGTTTACCGGAAATTCTTTTTATTCATGCAGGTAGTTTGAAAAGCCTTTGAATTTTTTTTCCCAACTTTTGAAATTGAAAAATTTAATTTTCACCTCCAGAAGTGGAGAATACCTACCTGTTTTTCCAGTATATAATGTTTCTATTGTTTTAACTCTAAATAAGGATTTTAGGTAATAACTTTGAAAGAACTGTTAAGATAACATTACTAATGGGTACTTGAAGAATATCAAAATTATATTCATAATATTTATTATTAATAGTTTTAGTTTAAAAAGTTTTGTTCTATATTTAGTAACAGTGTTTCTTTTTTTTTTTTTCTGTTCAGGGGTGGGGAGGTTTTTTCGCAGGATGTATTTAGTTGAAAGTAGGGGTGAGTAGATCAATACCAAGCTGGCTGAGTGGAGAGGGGCAGAGCACCCGCCCTAACCTGCACGAACCTCCCTCAAATTATAAACTTAGCATTCAAATAAAGGTATGTAAACAATAACTACTTTTGCAATGTTTTCTCCGACTTCTCTTTCAGTGATCTATCTTAGTTTTATGTTTATAATGGGATAGTTCTGAAATTTACTATCCTTAAGGATCAGTAGGACGCTTATTAAGATACTTCATACTTGTATGTTCATATTTACCGTACATACCTATAATATATAAAGTTATCGATATGTGAAGCTTTACGTATTTTTTGTATTTCTCTCCAAATTTAAGCACATTTACACTTATAAGATTATATATTCAGACATGTGTAAAGTGATTCATGTATGTATGTAGTAGTTTTGTGTTTGTAAAATTCTCTTCTTTAATCAGTTATTCTTTTCTTAATTTC
The DNA here is from genome assembly GCF_000696795.3 of Halyomorpha halys. NCBI lineage: Eukaryota > Metazoa > Arthropoda > Insecta > Hemiptera > Pentatomidae > Halyomorpha > Halyomorpha halys. The sequence continues at coordinate 198,561 of NW_027114970.1, forward strand.
ATTAGGACTCTTTGTGAAGGATTGCCAAATTGAATAATTTTATCTTAAGAATTGTAATTTTATGTCTGATTATTCAATAGATTTTTTTGTATTAATGTGTATTTGGAGTAAAATAATTTCACTTATTCCTTAATCCAATTGATACTTCATTGGTGACAAACTTTTTCTTATTTTTAACATTTATTTCTGTTTAGTTTTGAAATTAATCTTAGTAAATAATCATTTCCATCTATATTTAAAATTATCGAAGCAATAACTACTTGTTTTGGCTTACTTGCTCTCAAACACTGTTAAGCCGCTTTATATTTTACTGCTGCATCAAATTTTAGTACTTCTTGATATCTGTAAATATGTTCATAGTACAGATTGAATGTTGTATTTTAATGTTAAATTTATTAAAGCTATTTCCAAATAGCCAAATGTTGTTTTTATTTTTCTTCTACTTGTTTGGTTAGTTAATCAAAAAATCTTATAATATATGGTTAGATTTTTTCCTTATTACTAATTTGATATATATCTTAGATTAATGGTTTTATAATATTGTTTTCTTATTATTATAAGATGAGTTAGTTTCTAATACAACACCAATGGCTTTGTACATTTTCTCTTCAGTACTAATGTTACTTTTATGTATTATTAACTAAATTTAACTGATTTGATTTGTGATAGGCTCCAAATCATGATTGTTTTCATTTCCGATTCATTGAATGCGGACTGTTAAACATTTTACTTTGCTCATCTAGTGTGTATGTGGAGGCAGTTGTCAAAGCTGTAAAGAAATAATTTCTTATTACTTTTTATGTATATCAAAGAGCAAAATTATTTGGAAGGATTATTAACAGTTGACTAGTTCTTATTGGTGAATAAAATCATCTGCATTCAATATGAGCAAGCTATATTTGTATGGCCTGGTCATCATGTTTAGTTCTGTTTAATCTAAATTTAATCCATGAGTTTTAAATTGCATTTTCATTTTTTAAACATTATCTTTCTAAGTAAAAGATTAATTCATTGATTTAGCTGTTATCGAAAATATATTGCTTGTCTATCTCCTTTTTTTTTCTTTGATTTTTCTTCTTTCCTTCTTATTTACTATAAAACTTGATGTAGTGTGATTTAATTTAATTATTCATGTCCTTCATATCTTGTAATATATACTTTCGACTATACCCTAATTGTATACTTAAAAGATTATGTAATAGGTTTGAATAGAAGTAGAGTAGCTTTTAGCCCTTCACATCTAACTTTTAAGTTTTATTTATTGCTTCTCAAAGAAACTTTTTCTTAAAACTCACATCACTTTTTATATTTAAGTGTATACAAAAAAGTTTTATGCGCCTACAATATTATTGTTGTGGTTTTATTTTATTTTTTATATTACTATTCTGCTATAATTCTTTGATAAATAATATCTCAAATTTGTTAATATGATCGATGTTTCTTTAAAAGGAGAAAATATATAAATGATTTTTAGGTATTTATCAATATCAAATAACCTAAAACTTCATTCAAATTTTATTTAATAGTGAAAAAAGTGCATGATATCATATAACGTCCGAAATATATAGGTTGTAGATTATAGCTTTAATATTCTACATAGCCTATTTATTTGTTTAACTTTTATAAGTTAATTAATTTTGTTTATTTCAGGCTTACACTTTTATCATTACCTTGAGGAAGAGAATGCTAATGATAGATTACTTTATTTAGAACCAAAAAGGTAAATATTTAAAGACTTGTGATTTATTAATATCTTTGTATACATTTTAATTTCCTTCTTTTTTTTTTGGAATGCTCCTCCTAATCTTTGTATAGTTATTAGTTATTTAACAGGTTTTATCTGGTGCTACTAATATGCCTCACTAATTTATTACCTCTTTCAGATATTTAAATTTATATATTTTCATCATTAACTGCTGCTTCTATTAATCCGTTGACTCCTATTGTATGGAAGACTAGTGATTTTGTTGTTAGTAAATGTTAAACAATAAGTCTCTAGTCTCCTGACAAAGGTAGTCTATTACAGCCTATGTACTACTTCCACATCTTTCTCAAGTTTCACCATTAACAATTCCCTTTATTATAGTTTTTAAGAAAATATCTGTGATGTTTAATTTTTATTAATTTATAACTTATGAAGTATTGTTACTAATGCTTAATCGTTAAACTAATTTAATATCTTAAGTATAACATTATACTTAAGACAATTGAATAGATTTAAACATTTTATTGAGTAGTATAGTTTAATCAAACATGATTTAGTTACTAAGAATATAATTATAAATAAGCTGTTTTATGCATAAACTTGCCATGTTAAGTGAAAACTTGGATAGTCAATGGCAAGTAAAGTTTAAATTAACTTTTATTTACTCTGTAGTTTGAATAAATCATTTCAACAATTAACATTAGTTAGCTTGATTGAATCCTGCTGAATCATTCATGTTTATAAGTTACTGTAGGGATATGATTTAATGTTTCATTGAACAGAAAAAAACAATAAAAAAAAAACTTAGCAATAAAACAGTTATGTTAAATCTTATCATACACTAATTCAAGTATTTTTTTTTACATTGTATTGTCTGAATTTAATTTTGTAAAATTTTTCAATGTCAGTCTTTATTTATAAAAGTTACAAGATTTATCATGTTGTACCAGTTTTATATAATATCACGTCTAATATGTGGACATATCACAATTTATATTTGTTGATAATTTTGATTTTTCTTAGTTTTCATATTTTTTGTTCAACTAATAGACTTTTTTTTTATATTTCATCCTTATTATCGTTTTTAATTCAGTGTACAAATCATAAATACTTTAATATTAAAAATTACCTTCACTTCATCACATTATATATTTAATTAAATCCGTATTATAATAATGTATGATAGCGTTAAAATATTTCTTTTAGTAGGTTATACATATTTGTTTTACTTTTATTTTTGTTATATTAAGCTCATTGATTATTTTTCTTTAATGGTAAATTTAGTATAAGGTTTTTTTATAGCCTGTGTTATGTGAATAAATTTTCCAAAACGTTGATCAGGACTTTTAAATCATGAATTTATTCATTGATCCAAATGTTGTTTATTGAAATACTGTAAGTAATTTTACTATGGTTACATTTTGCAATGTCTTGTCTAACTATTAATTAGAAGATTGATGTTAATTTGTAAAACTTTGTCTCCTTTTTTAAAATTTCAATTATTAATAAAAAGTTCTGACAAAACTTATTTTGTTCTTATACAACTTTCACTTATTTTTTTTTCATTTATTTTAGGATCATTACTTAAGGGTTTTTCAATGTTCCGAGTTTTTGTAGTAAATTGTTTATTTTTGATATTCTATCCTTTATTGCCATCGTTAATATTACTTTATTTTCTTTTTTATATTTACCCATGTGGTATTTTTTTTTTTTTTTTAATTTTTCTTTACGCATATATGCATATCTTTATTACTATGCAGGATATAATAAAAAAAAAAATTATATTGTTCATATAAAAATTAATCATTCTAAACTTTATTTATTATCTTGATGTAGTTTATGTTTAATATAACTAAAACTTATTAAAAAAATAAATAAAAGATTTGTCGTAAGATATGTAAATATGTATCGTCTTCATTCCTATTTCAGAAAATAATGAATGTGCAAACAATAAAGAAAACTGAAGATGTAAATGATGAATTGTTAATTGATGATGAGGTATCAATTTTTGCTTTAATATTTTAGGTTTTAGAAATTATTTATTAAATAATGCAGTGTGTTAAAAACATATATATATATATTCTTTACAGCTCTTATATACTACTTACTGGGCTCAGAAAGAATCCAGGTGTATGTTTCTTCCTTTCTTTAACAATTGCTGCTCGTTTTGGATTTCACTCAAATAAATCAAAAGGCTTGTGACTGAAAAATAGTTGGTTTCCAATGGTTGGCAATAGAGTAGTTTAAACAACTGGTCCATCAGATACACATACTGGATTTATTCCTCCCCCAACTCCTCCACTGTTGCCTGTAACAGTAACAGTATGTCTTTGTATTGCTCTTTTCTTGAGGATAGGACAACTTCCAATCTGGTAATGTCATGCTTTAAGGTTGTTCATACCAAATGGTCTTAAAAACCTGCTAGTATTATTATGAAGTCATTGTAGATTGTCTTTCTAATTTCTCCGCATTTCTATGTAATGCTAAAGTTGATCAGCTAGCTAGAAAAGATGCTGGTATTCCTCCGATAGGGCCCAGAATTTTTAGGCACATCCTAAAAAATAGGACTAATTTGAACAAGCAGTTCTTAAAGATAACCTTTCAGGTTTCTTTTATTTTTCTTGAGTGTTCAATACTTTTGAGAGAAATACCTGCACAAGGTAGTTTTGACTAAACTACTTCAGAGATAATACTCTATGTAATATTAATTATTTTTAGTAATTGTAGTTGCTTTTTAAATATCCTTATTATCCTCCATTATCCATTGTTGAGAGCTATTCCATGGTATCTCACACCCAGATTATACTTCGTTACTCCATCAATCAGAATATTTAACTTTTACCTATTGACTACTGTTGTACTATTTCTTCTTAAACAGTCTTTGAAACAGGGTTTATTTAATCATTAACTTAGGGTCTATCTAACCATTACTCATTTTTAAGTCCTCATCCGCTACTGATCCTCATTGTTTTTTATTATGCTGATTGGCAAAAAGGGCTTAACTACACTACAAGGCTTCTTAGGAACTCAGGATAAAAGGACATAGACTGCTTTATATAGTGATGGTAGAATAGTGAAAATTCCTGTGTGTATATGTCATCTATTGAAATTAGAATAATAATTCATATTTATTTGTATGGTAATACTTTTTAGAAAATATGATTTTTTAAAAAAAAATATATCATGATTACAAATTTATAGGTTATATGTTTGATTCCATGGAAAGGAATAGCTATGGCATTTTCCCTCACATCTCTAGGTCTTGGGTCATTATGTTTCGGAATTTTATCTGCTTTAGGACATTTAGATGAAAAGGTAAATGAAAAATTTCTTAATGGATTAGTGTTTTATTATTAAATATATTTTTTTGTGTTAATAAAAAAATAAATTCACTTGAGAGAACAAATAACTGAGTACTTGAAATCACAAGAAGGATTCTTCTAAATAATATGAAAATTAAGTAAATAAAATTCATAATGAAAATTAAAAACAGTGTATTTATTTTTTAATGTCATTGGAATTTTAAATTAGCTTAGTTATTTTTTTTTATCTATATACTTTTATTTTCATTAATGATTTCTTCCTATTTTTATAATAAAACTGAATTATTTATTTAAAGACTTTTAGCTGATTAATTAACTAGAAAAATTATTCATAATTTAAAGAAATTATTAATGTACAATAATAAATGATTGAAGAATGCTTATGTGGATTCATATGAATTTCATTAAATATTTACTAAAACAATTAATCTTATGACAGAGCAGGAAAATACCAAATAAGTTATTGAAAGGAGGTAGTTGACTATATGAAATAGATTGTTGGAAGATAGTCCAGATTGCGGTCAATAAAGGTACAAAATAGTATAAGAAACTATTTGAAGGAAGCTGGTCCATGTGCTGTAAAAGAAAAACTCAAATAGTCGTGAAACTATTTATTATGAGCCGACGTTTGTTTTAATTGCAACATATTTTAAACTGTTAATCCCCCCTACTTCTCTGTTACATCCTGTCAACCCTCACTTTCAGTCTGAAAAATACATTTCCTATTTAGCTTATTATCTTCCTTTATTCTTGATTTTACTCTTGTTCACTTTTTTTCCTCTTTTTTGTGTACTGTATTTTATATTTCTTTCTTTATCTGTTGTTATTTCAGTTTTCGTTAATTGTCTAAAACCTTTCATTATTTTTATTTAATTTTTATGTTTCACTGTACATCTTTTTAATTTTTCATTTATGTTTACATCATTTAAGTGTTTGTATCATTTGTTAGCTCTGGTGAAACCCTGGAACGTGGGGCTAAACATTGGTTCATAATAAGTAGTTTCATGACTATTTAAGTTTCTCTTTGACCACACCAGGACCATTTTCTTTTAAACAACTATTTAATGTTAACCAACATTTCGCCCCACTTTGCAGGGTTAATTGAAAAACAAGATACAAATATTGTTAGAATTTTTAATGTTCTATCACTTTTTACAATGTTTGTTTCTTCTTCCATTTAGCCCTACAAAGTGGGGCGAATCGTTGGTTAACATTATATAGTTTTTCTACTGTTTTTTACCTTGATTGACTGTCACCTGGGCTATCTTCCTACAACCAAATAAGTTAGTTAATCTAGTAACTATGCGGATGTCCTTAATATTAATTAGAGTGCTTATCATTAATTTTTATTCTGAATATTTTTTTTCGAGAAGTTCCTGAGGTCCATTCACTTATAATTAACATAGCAATTCTCTTTCCTAAGTTTTGATTAATTTAGATATATAATACATTATTTGAAAGGTAATCATTATTATAATAGTTTGATTTCAGCAAAACTCTCAATATGTTGTTGAATTCGGAATTCTTATTTGTTACCATTCTATATTAATGTGTTTTCCTTTCCTTACAGTATGAAGATAGAACAATAGCATTTTTTGTGGTAGGAGGACTAACTTTTATTCCAGGGGCTTATCATGTATTTATAGCATATTCTGCTTATACTAAAAAACCTGGATATTCTTATAGTGATATTCCTGATGTAGACTCATTTTGATTGCCTTATTGAGGTAATCTTTTTTGCTCAATTCATGTTTTTGTTTTAATTTATTGAAATAGAAGATAAATGGTCCCTATATTTAAAAATGTCAGAGCATTTAAATATTAGCCCTTTACGAAAAATGAAATCTGCATTCCACTTGTTCTTTTGTTACCTAAATAGTTCTAGTTTGTGGCAATTTATGAGTAAGGCTTCAATCAAAATCATCAAAAATGCTTGCAAAAGCGATGCTAGCCAGTAAAACTAGATTCTTCATACATAAATAGATATATTATAAGAAAAGATACCTATAAATGAAGTAAAACAATTAACAAAAAAAGAAAAAAAAAATGGCGTAAGTTATATAAGTAAATTTAGAATTTTTTGTTCTTCGAAAAGAAAGATCCATATCATGCTATAAATATTTTTATGGTCATGAGAATTACATCAAGTAATTCTATAAATTATTATTTATTAGAAACATTTTATGTTTTTGTGCTAAGATATTGTGTTTATAGAATAAGAAAATAATTTTTATTGTGGTAAATTCATCCTGAAAATACCAGGAACACACTGGTTTTATGTGTATTTTTATGGCTTTATATTTATTATGATTATGATTTTCTGTTGTTTGATTATCAAAATGAAAAAAAAAGAAGTTTATTTTCAAACTAAAATGTACAGGAGGATTTGTAAATGAAAATAGTTTAGAAACTTCTGAAAGAGATTGCACCGATAACATGAGATTTATGAAAAAAAAAATAGTTCTTTGAGAAATAACATACTAATCGATTGGTTGGGATCTTGTATTCAAAAAATAGTTTATCATTGTTTCATTAGTCATCACCAAGAGTTTTCAGTTGCTCTCATGTCTCGGGAACATGTTGAACTGGCAACACTTCCTAGCTGTATTTCTGTTTTAATCCATTAAAACTAAAAATCCTCTCTATATATTTAATTTACTCAGCTTACATTGCTCTGTCCACTTTTTGAACACTAGAACCCAGTACAAATTTGTATATCTGCTTTCATTGAACTGGCTTCCTTCGGTAAATCATTCATTATTTGTGAAAATCCTTAAAAGTTTCTGACCATAATTCATTGTCTATTACGTATTTTCAACACAACTTATTTCTTCATATCCAACGTTATCAATCTACTGTTCCCATGGAAACAATTTTTATTTTGCTAACATCGTTCATTGCTGTTTGCTATTCATCGCTAGTGGAAATATAGTGTTAAGTATAGCTAGATTGTAGCTATAATTCTTAGTGGACAACATGTACTAAATAAAAATTATTTTATTTATTTATTTTTTTTAAATAAGAAAATAGTGCAGGTTGAGGAGATCAAATATATGTGGATTGTTTTGTGGTTTCAAGGACTTGAAAAAAAAGTTCCCAAAGAAGGGAAATCTGTAAAAAGCCATGTTGACCCACCCTCAGGGCGACAAAGGTGTCTGAGGGACCCATAGTGACATTCATTTGTCTTAGCTTTTGGTGTTCTAAACAAATATATTTTTTTTAGGTTGCATAATCCATTTTCGTATAAATAAATGCAATATATTGAACACATGATTCGTTATAAAAAGTAGAAAGATAATTGTAACTGGGTCCGACAGACCCACCTGTTTCGTGGTAATTTATTTGGCATACCAACCATGTATATTTATTAATACCAACCATATAAATATATTTTTTTTAGGTTGCATAATCCATTTTCGTATAAATAAATGCAATATATTGAACACATGATTTGTTATAAAAAGTAGAAAGATAATTGTAACTGGGTCCGACAGACCCACCTGTTCCGTGGTGGTTTATTTGGCATACCAACCAGAGCATGAAAACACCTAGGAACCTTGAAGATGAATCTATTCAAACTCGTCATAAGCCTACCAGATAGGCTACCCTCCTCATAATAGGTTTACAAAATAACTAATAACAAAACAGAATATGAACATTTCACTTCAAATAAGCTTTGTTATTTTATAATATTTAATATCAACTAAGGTTGGAAGTGTCTCTTTATTAATATTTTGTTTGTCATGGACAGTTCGTCCTGGGTTCTTTTATTTATAACATTATTGAATAATTGGGTTGTTGTTTTAATAAATAAATACAAAATTATTAATTTGCTTTTTTATTAGTTTGTTATCAAAACATTCTAAGCAATTTATTATTTATGATGAAACTCATGAAACGTATTCTATTTAATTGCAATATAAAAAATATATATAAAAAAATAATAAAACTAAAAAAAAAAAAAAAAAATATCAAACTTGAATGATGAAGGAGTAAGTCATAATGCAAACAATGAACAAGAAAACTGTCTTACGTAATGACAAAAATCATGGAAATAGATTATTATTGGTTTCAAACCATTTCTCTTTTTTTATATGTGATCTTGAGGTATATAAGTTATGGTGGGAGTCATACCTTTTTCCATCAAACTAGTGCATGCACACTAATAAAATGGGTCATACTTAATTTGTCAAACTGTGGTTCTTTCTCATGTCATTTATAGATTGTTATAAAACATTTTGCCTTAAGAAAATATTTATGATAATTCATAAACTAATACTGAAAAAAAATTCTAATTTCTTAGACCTGTGAAATTTTTTAGGATCATTTAAAAAACTTGTGAGTCATTCATAGTTTTATCTTGATTCTTTATTTAGTTTTATTATTAGTGATTTAGTCTGTATTTTAAGTTCTGTGTGGTTAAATCTTCTAGTCAGTGATTCTTGAGTTCAGTGCATTTGTGAGTGAACAATTCAGAAACTATTCAACCAAATTCTGCTATTCAAATATTCAATCCAATGATCAAGAACAAAACAATGAAATCATTGTTGTAACTTTAAGTAATGTAATTTTAATTTGTGTACAAAGAGAACTTTTTTTATTTTAATTATTATTTTTTTAATAGAATTTTTCAGGAATTACTTGGAAGAAATGAAAGTAATAACTTGAATGTTTAACATAAAAGAAATGTTAAAATAATTATTTTTCCAAAAATAGAAAAAAAATAAAGATATTTTTATAAAAAAACGTTTTTCTTATTTTATTCCCATATACTTTAGTTTTCTATATTTGAATTATGATAAGAAACTTGTACAGGATGTACATTTTAGTTTATTTTTATTAATATGTATAAAGAGCGAGGTAGTGTGTAGCAGACAGCCCAATATTGCCATTATATAATTTTGATATATTGTTACAGAATAAGGTTTACTTTTCATTCTAAAAGAAATGAAATTGGAAGATCGACTTTATTATCTAATAAAACATGGTACGAAAACACACCTAAATTCAGTAAAAAGTTACCTTCCACATCATTGGTTGTCCATTAAGAGTTAATTAATGGTTAGTGTTATTGACTAGGATGCCTATTAGGAGTTATCTTAGTTTTAACAGTTAGTTAGTAATGCCATATTTCAGAATACATCCAAAGTTCATCATAGTTGCACAAATATGGCAAGTAAAAAAAAAAAAAATTTGAAAGATAACTTGTAGTGGGCATCCTAGGTAAGAACGTAAAGTAAACTTTGAGTTATCTATATAGTAGTGGGTAGTTAATATCTTGATATATTATGAGTAAATAAAGCACATAATTAATGACAAAGTTTATTGCATCATACAGTAACAGAATTATTTATTATTAAAAATAAAATTCTTGAAATTTTGGTAGAAATAAGAGTTTCATATTCTATAATTCATGAATGATTATTATGCTAATGAAACAATCTTCACGAAACTAAATTCATTAAGTAAAAATAAAAGAAAACAAAAAAATATTAATTTTAATAGAAGAAATTAATTATTTTATGTAATTGGTTAAGTGAGTTTTTAGTTATTAATAAATCAATAATGTAAACCAATATTGATTTTATCTCAACAAGAAAAAATCATTTGATAACTATGATGTAATACCATAATACCAAATCAAAAAGCAATGATAAAATTATAAAAAGGAAAATAAATGAATTGAAATAATAAATGTTTTCAAACAGAATAAAATCTATAAGTATTTTCACTTATACAAAAAAAAAAAAAAAAACTTTCTTAACTTAAATCTATGGATATGCTCAACATGTATTTTTAATTATGAAATAAAAATTTATAATACTGTAATATTCATTTATTATGCTAAAGATGTACTATGATAATAAAAGAATTTAGTGATACACTAAATACATTATTGAGGAACTACTTTTTTAAAGTTTTTAAGATATAACTAGTGTTACTAAGTCCTTTATTTTTAAATTATAAAGTAATTTATGAATATAAATGCATTTCCAGGCTGTAAGAAAATACTGCCAACTATCACTGAATATTTTAACTAAAACAAGGAATAAGAAAAACATGGATTTAGAGGTTACAAAATTACTTATGATCAAATTCAGTGATTAAAGCAATTACTAAATTATTTGTTACTAAACAAGTATTTAAATGTAAATATAGATATAAATTTTTTTTTTCATATTTTGTAAAATTATTAAAACAGAATGGATTTTTTGCTAAAAATGCT
>NW_027114970.1:209864-227960 GCF_000696795.3 Halyomorpha halys
ATTTAATGTATAAGTTATACCATTTTATTTATAGTAGACAGTGAACAGTATGTACCTCAATAGTTTTATTGATTTAATAAGTTTAGTACTACAACTAAATGCGTATTCATTGATTCCGACAACTTCAGCAATTATTTAATAAACACTTCATCCTGTATAAAAACTAATTCCACAATCTAATAGAAATAAGAAAAAAAAAACAATATATTTTTATTATACCTATTTGTGGATTGGACTTAGCTCCATGGGGTTCAACAGAATTGACAGGTTCTTTGTGTATCCAATCCAAAGTAAAGCTAATTGTATTAGGCCTGATCTTGAAGATTTAGGTGTTAATAGTTTGGTGGAGAGAGGTATGTACATAAAGACTATTAGTATTATCCAGTTTTACTAAGCCTTTTATTATTATTATCCTAATCAAAACTCTTTTTATTAAATCATTAGCGGTATGTTATAATCACAAATTAGTTAATCAACAATTTTACATTTGTAAAAATAGAAAATTGTTTTTTCATATAAAATTCAGGTTAGAAAAATAAATAAATATAATGAATTAATATTTATCCAATCCTAAATGTTTCTTATTAAATCATTAATGGTATATTATAATCACAAATAATCACTTCCCCTCTTGTAAACAATAAAAGCAAAAATAGAAAATTGTCTTTTCATATGGAATTCAGGTTAAAAAAATAAATATAATAAACTAATTATTCAAACCAAAACCTTTCTTATTAAATCATTAATGGTATGTTATAATCACAAATGAATTAATCAACAGTTTTACACTTATAAAGGCATGGGCAAAAATATAAAATTGTCTTTCCATATGAAATTCAGGCTTTAAAATTAAAAATAAATATATAAACATGCACATGTGTATTTTATAGTACACAAAGCAATCTGAAAACTAAACAGATAATCTAACCTAAAAGAATTTAATGGTATGGATGTAGCTACATTTTTAGCCATGGTCAGCTGACCATAGGTGTAATTTAAGAAGTTAGTGAAGGGAGGGAAGAGTAGGAGTGTGGTCAATGAAAGGGTTTAACATATGAAGGAGCAATGAAATTAAGCAAAGAGGCCAGTTTTTATACTTGGGTGACATCAGGGGCCATCTGTAGCTGAGGCATTTGTCTTTACAACCTTGGAACTGCAGTGGTGCCAGTTTGAATCCAGCCTGAAGGGTCAACTTTTATTTCTAATTGTGGTCCCTCGAAATGAAAACTTGACCCCTACCATGGTTAGAATATGGTGATATCCTGTAGATTAGACACTGTGCGCCAACATGAGATTATATTTTTGATTGGCAGAAGAATGTTTAATTCTGCACAAAGTGGAAGTCAAGGCTGTTATAAATTTCCAAATATTTTCTGTGAACTCAGCATTTTAGTATTAAAGAGAAAGGGAATATAAATTATTGAGGTACTTACAATAATTAGTTCCTGACAAATTTATCATGAATTAGGAACACTGTTTATTGTAAAAATGTTGTATAATATTATAATAAATAATAAAAGTTAATTTAATACAAACAAATTAGTTCTTTTACATTCACTTGTTTTGTTTGTTATTTTGCTTCACTTGTTATACAATAGACTTCAAAATGTACAGTATACTTAAGTAATATAGTTGGTACTTCCTTGATACTAAAAAATTTAAATCCAAGAAAATTGAGTTGAAGACTAATATGTATCAAACTAATAACTGCATATATAAGATTAGAAAAGGCATTGTAGAACATAAAAATGTTATTTACAAAAATACAAAAAATATTGCTAGTGAACAAGGACAAAACTTTCCTTTCTCAAAAATACAAATCTACGTACAAAATCACCTTTCATTTGTATTTAGAAACAAGCAATGATCTCTTCAACAAAATGAAATTAGTTTATTTTATGTACTAGGTTTATTATTAAAACCTACAAAGATCACTTATCTATAAACAGAATATACTAAATAAATAAATAAAAAATCTAAACCTATGAATACAGGTATATAAAACTGGATACTAGATTTACTATCTGAAAATTAGAACTAATTTTTTGTTTACTTTTAACTAAGAAAAGGCTTGTCCAAAAATGGTAATGGTTTCTTAGTTGGTATAATAATTACAAAATCCTAAAAAAATAACAACATTAACTTTTCACTTTCTTCAATGGTGATGAAGGAGTAAGAATAATATAGACTGCATACATTTTCTGTAAAATAAATATAGATTTTAGATACTAAATAGATGAAATAGAATACTTATAAATGTTAGTCACCAAAATTCAAAATATAATTTCCAGAAAATTTATATCCAAATCTGTTGATTTTTTAGTTATAAAATAATAAATTTGAAATATATTATCAGTGACAAAATACCCTCAGAGAAAATTCTTAAATGTTTCGGTTACTTTTATGATGGAATCTATTTTTTAAATTTAATTATTATATTATAATATAATATTATATATATAATTATTATTATTATTATTAGCCCTTGAGTGTTTAGAAGAGTGTTGCCGTTTGAGATATGGTATTATTTTGCTTAAGAAGACTAGTAACATTATGACCTGTAGCATAACTTTTCTTTTTTTTTCAGAATTTATTTATATTTATTTACAACTGTATAAAAATATACACAACAAGTAAATTTCCTGAAGGTGAAATAGTGACATGATACAAAATGTGGAGAATCTACTCATTGATAGAACTCCAATAACATTTCTAGAGATCTCAAGGCCATCTTCTTTTCAGACGCCAAGGAGCAGTATTAGGTAATGAAGGAGAAGCCAGGTTAGAAACAAGAGGATTTGAGTTGTTGGGAAATTTATCATGGAAGGAATGGTATCTGGTTCTAGCCAAATAGGCAACATATGGGATATTGAGGTCCTGATAGATGACTTGATTTGTAACAAAGTAAGGAGCATTAAGAATTTTGGACAGTAAGGTTTGGATTCGAGAGGAATTTGATGGTTTAGTGGATCCCCAAAGCTCAACTCCATATGTCCAGATAGACCTTATAATAGTCATGTAGATCAGTCTTTTGTAATGGATTGGCATTTTAGACCGTTAGTCTGGTAAATGTTGCAATAGTCAGAATCGACGAGCAGTTTCCTGTCTTTTTAGTCTTGTATGGGGATTCCATGTCAGTCGTTTGTCCAGATGTAGTCCTAAGTAACGGATTTGACAGGAATAAGTGGGGTATTATTAAAGGATGCTGTAGGGCAAGAGGTCATGGGTTTACGACGAAGAGTAAATGTGATTTAGTGGGATTTATTGGAATTAATTTCAATCCTCCAGTTTTGGCACCATTCTTCAAGGGTGGTGATGTGGGATTGGAGGGTTTTGGATACAATTTAAGGATCATTGTTCACTGACAATAGACATGTGTCATCGGCATATGTGGTGAGGATAGTGTTAGGATGGGTTGGGATGTTAGCTGTGAAAACTATAAAGGATAGGACCAAGGATACTACCCTGAGTTACACCAACAGACTGACGGAATAGGGATGAATAAATGCTGTTGTGATTTATTTGAAATAATATGTCGGAGAGATAAGAATGGATAATGATGAAGTATGTTGGGGATAGGAATTTACAGAAATTGTATAGCAGTCCTGGGTGCCAGACTTGATCAAAAGCCTGTTCTACATCAAGAAAGACTACCGAGCAGTATATTCTGCTCTCCAATGAAAACGAGACATCAACCACATGATGGCATTGCTGGATAGTGGAGTGGGATGTTCGGAATCCAAACGGGTGATCTGAGATTCTGTGATTGGAATCAAGAATAGGATATAGATGTTTCAAGATGAGTTTCTCAAGGATTTTTCCCATGATAGGTAACAGAGATAGGACAATAGGAGGATGGGTATTCTGGCGGCTTTTGAGGTTTGGGAACATAACTTTAAAACTTGATTGCTAACCAGGAGTTTTACAAGGGTGGTATTGTTAATATAATGATATATATATTTAAATATATATGTACATATATACATATATATAAAATCTTACCTTTATAACACCAAAGACTAGAAAGAGATATAATGATATAATCACTGTGAGAAATAGATCAAATATAGCTGGTTTAACACTGTAAAAAAATATATACATACACAATTAATTAATTTAATGTAATATCAATAACTTAAATTACACAATCACAATCATTAACTTAATTACTTACTTATATATATTTACAACAGCTGATGTTGTATCATAAAACATAAATTCTGGATCCCTTTTATCAGAGGTTTGTGCAGAAAGTTTTACATCTTCTAGATATCTGTAAAACATACATACATAAAGTAAAGATACAGAAATTTATTATTTGTATATATCAATGTCTAATTTTAGTACTGTGCTAAATGTCAATATCCCAGTTTTCAGAAAACAAGTTTTTAGAATACTGAGCTATAAAAAAAGCTCTCAATATCTAACCTTAACACTTTCAGCTAACATTTATTATCATTTGTTTAAAACAAGATATTATCTTAATGATACATAGTTTTATTAATGAAACCTAAATAATTGTTTCAAGTCTAAATAGTAAACTAACATATCTGCGAACTATAAGGTATGAATTGCTATGAATACTAACATGATATTAAATTTTTAAAAACAAACAGTCATACATACCAATAATCTTGATAACCAATATAAATGGACTATTGATCTGAACTCAATTCATTAAAACAAAACCTTTAACTTGAGTCAACAATATTCCATAACCTTCAGAAGTTCACCCACAACATTACAATTTAAATTAAAAATTTAATGATTTCAGTAAAATTAAAGGTAATTTGTGAAATATTTTCATAGATTAGATAGGCTCATAAAAAAAATGTTAGCAAATGAATATAAATACCGATCATTTTATTGGTCAAAGATTGCTTTATCCAAAGGTTGCATTATTTTTTGAGATCAATAGGCAAGTTCACACTATTTTTTTATAGTACAGCATTGGGGTAAAGCATGCTTCATATCCTGCCCACACTGCGCTCTTTTTAAAGCACAATTTATATACAGTCTTTTTGCAGCATGGTTTATCACATATATTATCTAAAACCTGTAGATTATCTTGCTTCATTTCATGTTTCTTTTATATTCTAAAATTTGAAATGTTGTCATCTTCCGGAAGAAATTTCAAATTTTATTTAAGGTTAGGTTCAGAGAGCATTCCAGACTTTGGTGTAATATTTTTCAATGGGAATAAGCAGCAAATTCCTCAGACTGCTAGAGGACTTAAACAATAATGTAACCGTGTAGATGAAATATAAAAATCATTTGATTGATCCAGAAGCAATCACTGAAGGGAAATGGAATAAGGATATCAACATACGACAAAATTATGAGCATAATTTATGTGGATGATCTAGTCTTGTTTGAAGACTCAGTGACCAATTAAAACTAAATATTTTAAATAGATATAGTACAGAAAAATCTTTAACAGTAAATATTTTAAAAGCAAAACTGTCAAAAACTTACATGGAATGGCTCAAGAAAGGCAAAATAGTATTTTCAATAGGAGTATTATTAAAGAAGTACAAGAATATAATTACATCTGTATCACTTTTAGGACATCAGAACTCCTCAACCTTACAATGAAACAGATAAATAGACACAGTGTCTAAAAGCAACTCAACCATTGGGGCGGTACTAAGCACCTGCGTGAAAACTAAAATGTCTATCCTCTTTTATATACCTGTCTGGGTCTCAAAGCAGATTGATGAATTGGAAAATATACAAGTGACTACTGCTTTTACAATGAAATATCTCATACTTTATGATAAAATCAGAAGTCACATCCACTCCTGTGGAATAACATGTTTTAAAACAAACATTGTCCAGGTAAATAAAAATACTCTATATGAATTTTACTCCGTTTGCCAAACTATGTTTTTAAAAGTTGCTGCAGCTGGTTAGTAATAAGTTTGTAATACAATAGGATAACACAGCTGAGGAAACTATTGGAGAGTTTTGGAATGTTTGACCCAATATTATTTTAATGATCAGGTTAGTATTAAAACCACATTGAGGGAGATATTGGAAGGCAACAGGAAATCCATTAAGTCTAAAGATTACTTGTTATTATTAGAATTGACCTACAATCTGTGGTAGTATGCAGAATTTGTTTTTGTTATATCTAATTGTGAGAAATATTAATTACATGCCCAGCTTATTATTTAGTGCCCGATATTGTTAATTATTAATTTACATAAATGATTTTCAATTTATAATTCTGTTTGTATATTTTATTATACTTGTGTATGTATGTAAACAATTTATTGTACAGGCAATCTCTATTTGTATGAGTTGCCCCAAAAACAAATAAATACACAATTATTAAATAAATATTTTGTTTAGTCTTTTTTTCCCCCCAAAAATTCAATTTAAAACAAATATAAATTTAAAACGGTTCTATTGGATTTAATATTGAAGTTAATGTTATTTTTCTGACTTTTTATTGTAAAGATACCTAATAAAAAGGACATAATTTGCATAAACTATTTTGTAGTAATAACAATTCATTAAATGAATTATTAATTCAATAACTTAAATTTATTTCATAGCAGACAATGATTATAACAAAAAGCAATAATTTTTAATTACAGCACATTTAGCTTCTATAAATGTTTGCAGGTTTGTCTACCTTGTTCTAAGCTATGGGGTACCTGTAATTCAGAAACTCAGAAGCATATTAACATTTTTCAAAGAAATAGTAGAAACAATTTTTTTTCCCCTACCATTTCTTATTACTAAATACGCCACAAAAATTCCACCTAGTAAAATATTTTTATCACACATATAGTAATAAGTGACCTAAACTCGATATATGGCAATATAATAAGCTTGTATGAAAATTAGTGATAGTTTATCGACATTATAGTCTGTAGCAATATGAACTCTCTCATTAAATATTATAAGCATTTTAAACATGTTGTGACCATTCCTTGGAACGAGTCTATTTGTTGATTATTGTAAGATGTATATCAGATTTGAAGACAAATATGAAATTACCTGTTAAACACATCTTGAAGAGACTTTATTAAAGGGTTGTTTTTTTCAAATAATAATGATGAAGAGCGAGAATGACTCGCAAGGAATTCTAACCATGTTTTGACCATTTCTTCTTCAGTTCCCTGAAAATAAATAAATGAATATATTCAATTTTTTCATTGTATTTCCAAAGCAAACAAAGCTACTTTTTTTATTCACAGAACATGAGAAATATAGGATATCTAATAAAAAAATGTCCTAAAACAGTTCTGTTCCCAATCAAAATTGGTCACAGAATAAATTTGTCCTCAATGGGGACCTATATTGGTCTATTTGTCTGGTAGCACTGAACAGCTATTCCTAGGGAATACTTATTCGTGGGACTGAAAGGAAGGGATTCCAAAACTCAAGGTGATCACTGAGGGTCACTCTAGCAAAATGTTACTTTTTTTAGTGGTTAAATTATAACTCCAAAACTATGCACCTTAAATAAAACATTGTTCTATTTATTTTTGAACTCTATAAAATGTACTACAATTTAAGAACAAAATGACCTTTTTACAATCATTACTTTCTAAGAAACAGCTCTTTACCAAATGACCATTTTCTTCAAAAAGTTAAAGATTTTTGTGATCATCTATTAGTTTAAGTTATATCATTTTTCTATAGGAAGCTATTTACAATCAATTTTAAGTCAATTTAATTTCAGTCCATAAGATAATTTTTAGGATTGTAAGTTTTCTTACAATATATAGGAGATAATCAAAAACATTGAAAAGTGAATTTTGAGGGAATTACGAAAAAATGTATACTAATTTATAAATTTTTACTAAGTTCTAATAAGATGAATAATTACAAAATGCAAACCAATGGCCTAGAACACAAAGAAATGATTCTAATAAAAATTAAAAAAATTGTTCAAGCAATAATCAATTTTTTTTTTTTTTTATGAAAGCTGCAACTTTTGGATGAACTTTACAAAATTTGTTGAAGCCAACAGCCATCGATAAATGGGACTTGAGGACAATGCTCAACCAGTCTGTTCTGTATGTTGAAGATGTCCTCATCTGCAATACAAATGAAACACTGCAGCAAGCTTTTTCGGAGAGTCAGGAAGAATTATAAAGACAAGGAATGCTCATCTATGCCTCTAGGAGTAAGGTTCTGGGCCCTTTCCCGAGATAAGGGGAGGCAGTGAAAGTGAACTATAAAGATGAAGTTCCCAAAACGGTTGACGACTTAGACTGCTTGGAAACCAACATAAACAGCCAGGGCAGAATAGAATAGACTGGTAGATAGCAAATAGGACTGCTAGAGCCAAGAAACGTTATTACAATATAAGCAACAGCATTTTTGGTCATTAGTATGTGGAGCAACAGACCAAGCTCCACAATTACAGGCCAATGTACTTACCTACTAATGCTCAACAAATTGTTATATATTTACAAATGGAAAAGTAATAATAATTAACCCAAAGTGAGGTGAAAATTGGTTGCTACCAAAAAAAAAAACACGGAAATAAGAAAAAATTACAGGGTGTCTTCCTACATATATCAGGTAAGTATTCCATTTCTTGGAATCTGATTAAACTCAAATTTGGCTTAGTCGATACCTGCTCCATAAAAATGTGAATACATACTTATAACCATACTTCATACTCTTCAGATTATTTATTAGATAAGTCTTTATACAATATGCGCTTCCAATAGCTTCATTTGTCATTCTGACTGGAAATTCATTTTTTATTTTTTTTCAAGCAAGGTGACTTTAAATTCAAGTGATATTAAAAAGTTCCTGCTATAAATTAGTTAATGACATAACTCAGAAGCTATTATATTAAGTTGCACTTCTGTTAGATAGATTTTGGCCAATAAGTTAATGTAACATTCAAGCCATAAATATACCTTAAATATATAGTTTCAATTTAAAACTATTTTCCATTTTTGAGCTAGGCTTTTTACATACATACACACATACAAAATGACTATTTTAGGAGACCTGGTTATTTGGACTCAAGAGACGTTAAAATGTGCATTTCCATTGAAATCTTAATTTAAAAATTTGTTGTAAACACAATATTTTCCCTTACTAGGGAACGTATTGTAGTATTATAGTAATACAGTATTACCCCTATATATGTTGCATATAGGTAAGTGGGAAAAAAAAAAAGAGAGTTTAAAAACCAATTAAACATTATTAAGTAAAGAAATATACAGTTTTAGAACAGAGAATAATCGCCTGAATACTAATATTTTTAAAATATAAACAATTATACTATAAGGCTAATATTACTATAAATAATATAGTTCAATGAGATTAATAATATAAAAAAAAAATTACCATATGAACTGAAAAATGTGACGAACCACTAATATTATATATCTGCCTGGCTAAAGAAGAAGCTACAATTTCAATATTTCTCGTTAAAGATGATACATCAATTCTATCATAAGTATCGAATACTGTTCCTCTAACAGGGTTTTTATGACTCTAAAAAAAAAAAAAAAAATACATTTATGAAAATTAAAATAAACTATCTATATAAATTATAAATGAATCAAAGTATAATAAGATATTAAATACAGTGAAAAAATACCACATTAACAAAACACCTTAAAAGAAGTTAATTACATAATTTTTATATAGTATAAGATAAAAAAGGTTTACATAAAATAATTTTACGAAGTGAAATTAAGATTAAATCGAAATGTATTCAGATAGTGCAGGAGAAATAGACATGCTTACTAATTAAACAAATACATAAACTATAAACCATAATTAAGAATCAGTAATTATATTCTAGTAGTAGAATAGATAAAACTAGGAGAGTTTTCATACATTAGATAGAAATTTAAATTAGGTAAAACAAATATTCATTGATCCACATATAACTCAAAACAATTTTAAACAAATTAAATTTTTTTTTTTTTGCTCTCAGTGTACAACAAAAAGTATATAATACTATAATTAATTGAAATATAAGGAATTTATAACAATATTACATTTTAACACTAGGTTTGACAGGTGGGTTTGAAGGACCCAAAACGATATTTATTTGTTTTACATTTTGGTGTTCTGAACCATTTTTTAGGTAATATAATCCAGTTTTAAATAAATAAATAAAATAGAATGGGATAGCTCAGAGGTAAGGCACTGTGATACTAACTCCAAGAACCTGGGCTCAAATTCGGCTGCGGCAGATATTTATTTATGCTATTCCTGCAACCATGATTCAACCCTCTGGGTTCAGGAGCCCTCTGAAGTCCACCCTGCCTCATGAAGTGGACACCCTTAATTAGGGTAAAATCTAGCAGTCGTGCATGATTCCGACCAAATCACTACCTTGCACAACCATTGGTTTAGTCAAAGTTCTTCCTTATCAAATACTGAACCCTTGACTCTTCATTGGTAGTAGCAATACAGATTTTATATAGATAAATAAATAAAGTACAGTAACAAATTCCTTTGATTTAAAAAGTAGATAAATAATTGTAACTGCGTCCGAAAGACCCACCTGTCACATTAGGGTTTCAATATTACTAACAAGATAACAGACTTATTCTTCAAATCAGCACAGCTGATATGTATGTGTTAGTATGTTAAATAAACTCACTTTAATTGCAGAAATAGTAGCAGCAGGTAAGCGACGGATACTGAATCGCTCATGTTCCCAAGCAAGCATTTCATCTGCTAAGTTAATTTTTTTATGAACTATTTCAACAGGTATTTCACTAGTGACAGAAATTCCCTAAAACGGTTTCATTAAGTTTTTAAAATTAGGATTGATAAACTGAAAATACAATGATAAATGGATAAGCCATCAAATGAATTCCTGGTATCTTACTTGAAAGAATTTCGCAAGGGAAGATCCCTCTTTAGGAGGTTTTGATACATGAAGAAATAATCCTTTATTCGAACTAACAGTGTCCAAACAAAGAACATAGATAGCTTCCTAGAACATAGAACAAAGAATGAAAGAATTGTGTTTTATGAATTATACATCTAAAAAGTAGGGTATAAATAAAGTCTGTATGGTTTTAACTCTAAATTAAAAAAAAAAATTAAGATAGTTCACCCACCTATTAGATTAGAATATTACATTTTACTTTTTTGTTTTTTAAGCTTACTCCTCAAAATACACATTTTAACATCTATGAGTTAAAAATTTAATGCCCATTTTGACTGATGATCACCAGGACTCATGATCATCTTCGAAATTTTGAAACAAAACCTTAGTCTATACCAAAATCACATCTCACCTTAAAGCCTTAATTATAATAATGGCACAAACTTAAGCTTTTATAATCTGCCATTTTGTAAATTTTACAAAAATCATAAAGGCCTTTTGTTAAATTGATATATTAGTAAACTGAATTTAAACCAATTATCTAATCCATAGGGAATAAAAAAGATTTAATAGACACAGTTGTTTTGTTTGCTTAGTACATTTAGGGAATAAAAAGAATTGTACAAATCAGTAATGCAATGAAAAAAAAAAAAAATTGCACCTTCATGAAAAACTAGTATAAGTTAATTTTGAAAAAAAAAAAAAGATGAGTGAATTGTTTATGTCATGGTGACCACTGAAGGAATACTATATGTACACTGACAACCTGTGTACAACAAAGAAAAACGAGTCTGACAGGATAAAAGAAAATGAACTAATTTGTCAAGAATAATAAACAACATATTATAGATTATTATATTATGAATAAGTTTTAAAAAATATTCACAAAATTTAAAATTTTAAAAAGGTCAATTTACCTGAAGTAAAGAACCCTCTAATGTATCCAAGTGATCTTCAAGCCACTTTTTACTACCTTGATAATTAAATTTTCCACCTCCAGATAAGAAAAAAAGTATATTAACAGGTGCATGTGCACGAGAATTTGAATAAAGATGTGAAAATATTCTAATTAATTCCAACATCATTACAATTCCAGATCCATTGCTATCAGCTCCAAATGATAATTCCTAAGACAAACCGACTTACATGAACTTCAATAAAGAAAAAAACTTTTAATTAAAAAAAATTATATATCCAAAATTAAATGATAAAAACCTACAGGTGCAACACCGAAGCTATCTATGTGAGCAACAATGGCAATTGTAGGCAATTTATCTTCTATACCATATCCTGATAATTTCCCCTACAACAAAATTCAAATTATTAAAGATAAGTATCTATGTGTCCATAAATGATAATACTGAAAATAATTAGAAGGCATTAAAAAGAAGAAAAGTAAAAGTATTTGACAGAGAACAGAAAAGTAAAAACCAGTTAATGAATAAATGAAGTACACAGAAATGGTTAGAATTGTTAACATGACAATAAATATCATAATACAAATTATCTAATTTAGTGAGCAGCATTTGGCTCAAGTAATAAAGTGTGGACAATTGGAGTGTAACTTTCATCTTTATTTTTCGATACTTTTCTTTTAATCATGATCATCACTGATCTGAACAAGTTGAAAAGTACATGCCAATTACCTGTTAAATAATAATTGTTATTAACACACATATATATAGTTAAAACTGTTGGTGTCTCAGATTACTAAGCAAGTGAAAAAAATAAGTGGTGTTGGAAGACAATTTAAAAGGAGGATCCACAATTAATAGAAATGGTTAAAGATTCCAAAGCATGAACAATAAAGGATTTACTAAAGGAAGGTACTCTAATTCTAAAAATTAATAGGCTGTTATTTTGTATGAGTATTAGAACAAATGTAGAGTGAGTTGATCAACGATATCCTTACATTATGAAAATCTTGATAGGTTTTTAGGTTATTAGAACTTGAAAAGAAAAACCCCAAGGAAGTATTGCAGTCAGAAAATAAGTCATTTTAACAAAGCATACCAACAAGAAACAGAGTGCCGGGGAAACCTGAAGAATAATCTAATGAAACAATTAATAAGACTCTTTCATTTCATCTGAAGACCACAGTAGTCGGTGTTATAAAATTAAAAACTTGGGATGAAGGAGACATTTGGCAAAGTGTTGTCAGATGCGGGTGTTGACATTTGGCAAGGGTGGGTGCGAAGACTGTGAACAGACCCTCTTAGAGAGAGCAGACAGCAGGACATCCATACCATTACTAACAGTCTCCCTTACTCTAATGATGATATTAACATGTAAATGGATCCAATAAATAATTTACAATAAACTCAACCATAGAAATGAGAAAATAATAATAGTAAAATGATGTTCCAAATATTTTTTAAATTTGTATACACGACTGGTGAGTTGAGATGATTATAATGGAGCCAGCCGACATAAGGAAAAAATATGACTCACTTTTTTACATTGTAGATAGATAATTGAAAGTAAAATCCTATTAAGAGGCTCATTCTCAAGCTAAATGCAGTAAATTTAGGCATCTACCTTCGAATAACTCTCCTGGTGATTGTGGTATTATCAATTCTCAGTTAATTTTAGACCAATTCATAATTTAAAATAGGCTCACACTAAAAAGAAAAAAAATCTATATCATCTAATTTATTTTAACTTTTCTCACCTATTTCTTAAAAATTGGTTTAATTAACTAAATTATTTTCAACAATGCAATATATAACAATAAGTGATCAATAATTTGCTAAATAATTAAAATTGCCAAAGGGGGCACGGGGGTAGAAGAGGAGTAGAGTACAGAATAGCAACAGGTCTTCCAACATATTCCAGGTCTCCTCAAGCTTCAAATTTCGTGACAGCTAAATGATGATTTAGTGATACACCAGTATACCATAGTCAAAAAGGAAGAAAAAAACAGAGGATACCAGGAGCTAGTTATCTTAAAGTATGGAATCATTTAAATTGTTTGAAAATAGTGATGAATTTGTAAAAAGAAAATATAGGAGAATCAATTATTTTGTTGGATTAATGTTAAGTATTTCATTTTAACTGAATTGATTGACTTGTCATACCCTAGTCTAAGGAGGAAGAAGGGATGTGAAATGCATACTATGTTTATACACAGCGTTTCAGTATCAGGTGCATTCCAGTGAGGTACGGGTGGATAAGTAATATATATGTTCAAAACTACTTTTTATTCTTTAAATCACTCATCAAGTTTTTGAGATATAGGCTCATGAAGGAAATAAATTTCCAGACCCAACTTTTGATAGCAGCATTCTGTACACGTGTTACCTAGAAATTCGATTCTCCAACACTTTTTCGAGATATATTTTTGCTAACTTAAAATGCAATGTATAAGTTGTTGTACTATTTGTTCGTAAATATGCAAAAGCTTTTATAAAGCTGCACAGTAAGGCTGATAATTTGATTTCAATATTTCACTTCCACTTCTTTTTTCTTTTCTTTTTTTTTGGAGGGGGCAGGAAAATGTGTTATGAAAGAATAATATGACTCAATTTTTGGTAATCTATCAATAGTTTGCTGAGTACACATCACACTTAAATACAGTAATACAGCTTGTCTACCTACATAAAAAACAAAAATAATTATTTAAAGGGCCAAAAAGAACTTGGACAATCAATAACTTTTGATCCATATGAAATAAGTCTGAAACTATTACTAGAAAGTTTTGCCTTCTACAATCGCTTTAAAGTTCATGGTACACGAAATTCCACCACAGACATTGCGAGCGATCGACAATAGACCAAAATTGGCCTTGTGATCTTGATCGAATTGTTGGCCATTCTTGGTATAAACACTCCAGATTTGCTTTCAAATCAAACTTCAACCTAGAGTGCGCGACATGGAGAACCAAACCAGCTATGATCCTAATCTCTGCAGTTGACATCAATGTGATTGGAAGGATATTTGGAGGGTTGTTGGACACTCATTTTTTCCTTGATCTAAAAAGGGAGGCTACATGAAACAAAGATAAAGTACATACACGTGATCCCTATTAGTGGAGGAAAGTCATGGTGATAGACAAGTTTATTTATATTGGTCGATATACCTTTGAGAAAGTAGAAGAATTTATCTATCTCAGAACTCAGCTGAATTCCAGAAACAACATTAATCCATTGCCAGATAATGACTGCAAATAAGTGCTGCCATGGACTCCAGAGCCACCTCAAGAAAAGAGGTATCTAGGACCATCAAGGTGTACCTACCAACAAGACTCTTAATGCTGACTTACGGATCAGAATGGTGGACACTTATTAGAACTAAGGAACTGGCTTTCATTAGATTTGAACACTAAATCTTTCCTAGAATCTTTAAAGCAACTTGTAATGATGGAGTCAGGAGAGAGCACACTGATGGCTTTTTACAATGACACATTTTAAACTCCATCTGGTGAGAGTGGCTAAGGACTAAATCCTAAGGAAGATGCTAGACAAACTGAGACAGGTCTGCAGACCTAGGCTATACTGTGCTGACAGCATGGTAGATGACACTAAGTCATCCGAAACTGGAGAGCTATAGCACAACAGAGAAATAATTAGTGCTCAAAGTTGCAGACAGTCTAGCTCCCTCACAGTGTTTAGCACCAGTTAGAAAGAATGGTCATTTGAAAAATATGCTTTCACTAGTGAAGGTCAGCAGTTTTCAGTGAAAGACAACCTCACCTATAGTGCTTTAGGTAAAGTTCAAGAGATGTCACAGTAGTAAATGAGAACCCCTCTTTCTTAATTTATTAAATTGGATTTGAAAACATAAATAATGACAATCAGTTAGATTCAAATTTCCAAGAAAATGAAATTGGTCAATTTTTATGACCTATCTTATTTAACCATCTCCATTGTTATTTTGAAACTATTCCTTTTAATAATATTTCATGAAAATTAAATGATCAATTTGCACTTAAATAGTACATGTAAATATAAAGATTACATTTTGAGCTTTAAGCCCTTTAAAGGGGAAATACATATTGTTCATAGCATTTACAAAAAGTGCTAACAATGATATATCATTGTGTAGCGACCGTGTCTTACTATAAGAGAATACTATCTCAAAATAAATTTTTCAAACTTTAGAAATAATATAATTTCACTGAAAAGAGATGATCATCATTACATAATGGTTTATTATTTAAATTAATTACTTATTACATATATATTTTTTTATTTAGGATTTTTGACTGTAGCAGTTTACTAGAATTAAACTTAGCATGACCTCTCCTTCTAGATCACCCTGTCTAAGATCCATTCCTCTCTTAGGCCATGTCCCCTCAAGAATTCTTCATTTCATCTTCCCAGGTTTTCCTTGGTCTATCTCTGCCTCTTTTAACATCTATTTTCTACAAGTGTACCTCCTTTGGTAAATTGTCCTTCAGGCATTCTTTTTGAATATTTCATTTCAAGCATTTTTCCTCAACATCTTCTCAATTTTTTTTTTCAAATATCATATTTTCTTTTACTGTTACATTTCTCACTTTTTCCATTCTGTATTCATCATATAAGTAAATAAAAATCAATTGAAAGGTTTTTTGGAATTATTATAATAAAGCCTAAAAAACTTTGAAAATTGGTAGATAGCAATATCAAGATTAGAGAATCAATATGGTTCGTGTGTGATTTGGATGCCAAATCTAACAAAAATCAGCCAGATAGTTTGGAGATAAGCTGAGAATAGTGTATGAACAGATTTTTTCATTTATTTGTTTTTTGATTCTATTTAGCTTCAAATATGAAATCTCAAATATTTAAGGGAATTAAATATTTTTTTTGGATTATTGATTATGATTGTTTTTCTAAAGGGGAGCCAAACAAATCAATCAGGTATTTTTCACAAGTGTACTATACACTTGGTCGGCACTAAAAGGATTAAAGCAGGCTATTACAGAACATTACTGAAATACTATCTGATTGTAGTAGCTCTTCAGGACCAACAAGAAAATGAAACAATTTTATGTCATCAAATATAAAGTTGAAGAAAAATAAAGTTATTTAATTAATTAGAAAAATTGACGGGTAAAAAGTAAATGTGTTCAATAGTCAGATATCTGAAAAAGACATGAATTTAATTAATGCTTTCCTGGAAACAATCACATCCAATATGAGTAAATATTCCATGTATTTACTACAAGAACATTTCAACAGATTTCTTTCTTTTCACAATTTGCAATGTCACTTCTTCAGTTAATTCTAGTCCTTGTTTATATAATATCTGTAAGGTATTGTAAAAAGGAAAATGAGTGATTGAAATGTTCCATGAAGGAAAGTTTCACAAAATAGCAGAATTATGCTGGAATTAGAAAATAAAGTCTTGAAATTGACAGAGGTTTATAGAAAACTGAAATCAGCCAAATAAATAGGTTTACTGAGAATTGCAGTTTAAACAATAATTAAAAACAAAAAGATACTGCTAAATTTAATGAGAAGTGTTTCCTAAATGGATTTGACAATATGTAATTACATTTTTGTCTAACAGGACTCAACATAAATCACTTTCCAATGAATAGAATTCTAACGAGAGTATGAGGACTGCCTATTTAAAACTCAGAGATAAAGCTCCCTGATCCAAATGTGCGCCTTAAGACCAGACCTCAACACTAGTAATTATTATGTTATCAGTGCTCCTGTTCTGTTTCATCTCTTCCCTTTTATCTCTTTTTTTTTCTTTCTTTGATCATATTTCAAGAAAAAATACTATTTTACAATTGTACTTTTTAATAAAAAAGTATGAAAAACAAAAATAATAGTAGAATTTCGTAAATCTATTACATATATTTTTTAATTAACAAAAATTACATAAACTAGTAACTAAGACTAAGTTATTACTTTAGAGTTAATTTTATTTATTGCAACATGGTAATGTATTATGACATTAACAGTTATACTAATATAACTATATTATAATGATATAATTTCAGGCAGGAATATTTTTTGGATTAGTACTATGATTTACAACTACACTTAACAAAATGAAGAGAATAGAAGAGGTTTGTTTGAAAGCTAAATAACAAAAGGTTTACTTCTAAATGAAGTGAGAAGGCTTGTTTATAAGTTACGGTATGACTCAGCTGTTATTTCGATGTCAGCTGACTGAGGGGATCAGCTGATCGAAGGTATATAAGAGATGTAACGAACACAATAAAGTTAGTGTCTTACAGCAGTTTAAGCGGGTTAGATCTTATTCCTTCTTCTCTTTTTTAACATTTTGCTTTCGCCAATACTTTACTTATATATATATATATA
>NW_027114971.1:0-3705 GCF_000696795.3 Halyomorpha halys
CTGTAAGGATTGGATTCTGGAGGAATTTGATGGTTTAGTGGAGCCCCAAACCTCAACTCCGTATGTCCAGATAGGCCTTATAATAGTCATGTAGAGCAGTCTTTTGTAATGGATTGGCAATTTAGACCGTTTGTCTAGTAAATGTAAAATGTAGTTAAAAGATATTTATTTACACCCGACGTTTTGGTAAATTGTAGGCCATCATTCATGTTAAATAAATTTTTAAAAAAGCAATCTAAAACTATCACGGAGTGTTAGATCACATTTAAAGAATTATTTATACATTAAAAGGGAAAATTAAAGGACAATATGGAAAATAAATAGTAGTAAAATATAAAGTAGAGATAGACAGATATAATTATTGGCATATAATCGTGTCAGTATATTAGTATGTATAATCGATAGTAAATTAAAACTAAGTTACTATAAAAAACTTTGTAACATTTTTATTTAAATATTAAAACTTAATTATCACTTAAAACTTAATATATTTTCTCTCTTACACAGGCATTATTTACATTTTTTTTTAATATAGGCAAAATTCTAGTGATATAATGCTGTGTTTTAGTAAATGAGGGATCAGTGTCCATTTTATTCGTTTTGAGAAAAATCTGCTCATTGGCCCATTTTTATTTCGTCATAAATTTGACAATTGCCCTTTGAAAAAGACTCCTACTTGAAATCATAAGATTATCACCACGATTCAAATTAACAAATGACATAAACATAATATTGGTATATTTGGACGTTAGGCCCGTCCTTTACCAAGTTACAGAATAATAAAAGATTATTTGTACAAGTAATAACGAATAAGACAAGAAAAGAAAGATATAATGTTGAAGGAAATATTGTAAAAATATAACAGATTGAAAAATAAATATAAAGATATATAATCTAGAGCTGTTCGAACAAAACTTTTTCATAGACCCACTCATCCATTCCCTATAATGGAAACCCTGAATCCTAAAAATTGTAAAATTTATTTTCTTTCTAAATTTCGACTTACGAAAACTTTCATAATAATAAATATGTATTAGACAAGTTATCGCTGAACTCTATTTAGTAAAAAATAATTTTTGGATCAAAACGACCGTATTTTAATAAAGGAAGATGGTTCGGGTGCAGTCAAAAGAATTCAAATAAGTAGAAAATATTATATCAGTGCCATATTTTCAACCAGAAATGCAGGCGTTGATCTGGACGACTGTGGCAAGAGTTATCTTACATAGATATTATGCGTAATAGAATGTATGGAGCTTTTAGTTTTTTTTCTAAATAATTTATTATTTATTCTTAACTTTAATTATTGCGAACCAGTAAATAATAATAAAACCAATATCAACAAGGGTATAACTCTTGATGAAGACCGATGGAGCGGGTCCTCCGGGCTGGATAACAAGACGTCCACCGCCGAGGCATGAAATACCATCTTGTTATCTGATGGATCGGTTTCTTCTCCATTTGAGGTTTTAATTATGGAGGAGAAGATTGAATAAAAAATAAGAAAAAAATTGACGAAAAAACATTTCTTCGGAATGATTTAAAAGAAAATTCCAGATTCCGGAGATTCGACAGATTATTCAAAGACACGTCCTCCTCTTTTTGTGATCGTTTCTTTGTGACATTTTTTATTCCGACGCAGGGAATAAAATAGTTCTGAATGATATTTGCATTTAATGAGAGCCGTTTTAATCGTATTCAATTAAGGACCCTGTCGGTTCTCGGGTATTTAAGTTGATTTCCGATAATTAGATGAAGCATGCGGTCCAACATTAGTAGTCTGCCAGGAAATTTATTTTTATATCTGCGAATTCCGGTTTTTATAAATATTCGGTAATTATAAAAAAACATATATATTTATAAAATTCCTCTGGGTAACCTCATCAATACATGAGCGTATTTGCGCCTGCAACTACTATATTATTACAATTTAACAAAATTGCAACGAACCAAAGCAACGATTAAAATTATGTGATTTGTAATAGCATGTTTGAAACAATTCTTGTGATCGTTCTGATGTATTTTTGTTATTTATTAGTTAGTTTTTAAACATGCATATTTTTACCAAAACATAAGTGCAATTTCTTGTTGGTAAAAAAACAAAAATTATCATTTTTTTGGAGTTGAATTAAAAAAAAAAATATTCGTAGAAATAAACTATATTTATTACAATAATCATTATTCTACTTCGAGATTATTTCTGGCCATATGTCTTATAGCAGTAAATAAATATATAAATAAAACAAAATATATTCATAGTAATAAATGGTGTATGAAGAATAGTGTATATTGCTTCACTTGTTAAAGAAAAGAAAGATAAATAACTTCATCATAAACTAATATATACATATATAACTAAATACATACACTAAATGATTTAATATAAAAACAAGTTGTAAAGTTAAAAAAAATCTATAAATAAGAAAGTAAATTGAAAATTCACGGGCAGTATTTTTAAATTTCTTGATATTGAATAAAAACCAATTATGATAAAAAAAATTAAAAATACAATATCATACAACAGAACTGAATTGGATGAAAATACTATCGTTTTAAATTGATTATTAATACAAAAATAATTTTGAATGGTTTGAAATAAATTATGTTAAAAAAGTTTCTTTATAATGCAAGTTCATTAAAATTTTTTACCACACCTCTTCGTTGCTTTAAGAAAATTATTGTTTAAAAATTAAATTAAAGGATTTATATGACCAATAATAAAAGTCGTAGGAGTTAAAGTACATTGCATACGGACTAAGGTCATATTAATTTTTGATGTAAAGTTATTAAAATATCGAGAATGCATCCAATAACATATGTTGAACAGCGCAGGATGGAATATATTTCGAGTGGGCGTCCCCAAGAATTCTTCCTGGCGCCTGGAGGAAAAAATAATTTTATACCGACCTAGATCAGATCAAGAACCGTGTAGCGGAAATTTTTATTGCGGACAATTCAACAGTTTCGAATGCGCTTGATATTCCCATTGCCAGTGGCCCACACCCACTCCATGTGCTTGCACCCATTTCCTTAATTACCCAATGCTCATTGCGCAAGGTCTTGCGCATTGGATCATAGCACATAAATAACCCTATTTAGCCGCTTTAATTGTAATGCGTTTAATATTCAATAGACATCCGAAGCTAAGCACTTTTGATTCAATCAGTCGGAAAGTACGCGCCGTTGTGAATTATTAGCGGTGCCGCGTGGAGCTGATGTGTTTGTCTCATTCGAATGCAATTAAAGGCTCCTTGCATAAATTAGCAATGATAAAGGTTTCCCGAGGTTGAGTAATTCTAGGATTGGCAACTTCTTTTTCTTTTTTCTCTCATTTTTCTTCTATGAGCTGGCATAGCTGACTTATGACTATCGATTATGATCTTTAATTCATTCCTTATTTTCAAATTACATTGTTGAACAAACAATTAAATAATTATCCACCCTGAAACAGTTGCACAACTATTAATTCTTATGACGCGCTTCAAAATAACATAATGATGGGTACTTTTTCCTGTGAATTCTAGAAGTATTGTTTCCGTTGAAGGCTTGTAAATTTTTATACTGATTTTTTACAGTTTCCAAATCAGAGAATGTTTGTGGTAGAATTCCGCTTACGTCCAAGTCGGTTAATCTGGAGCACATTAAAGACATATCTCCAATACTAGTTTAATTTATTTATAAATTTTTATTTATATTTAATATTTT
>NW_027114972.1:0-6429 GCF_000696795.3 Halyomorpha halys
ATCCCTGATAATCCTCCGAGGCGTCTGAAAAGAAGATGGCCACGGGACTTTCTAATTTAAATTAATGTTTGAAGTACCACCAATGGGTGGTTCCTTCCCAAGATGTTCAAGTGTTTATGAAACATACTACATATTTACCTATTGTATTATTTTTTACAGTTGTAAATTACATTAAATAAATGATTAAAAAAAAAATCTAATATTTTGAAGTTTTCATGTTTATGTTTAATCGAACTAGTTTCTAACCTTGCTTCCTCTTCCATTCCTGGCAATCCTCCGAGGCGCATGAAAAGAAGATGGCCTCGTGACCTTATATTGTAAACTGTTTTTAGAGTTCTACTACTGGATAGTTTCTCTACATCCTGTATCATATCATTATGTCATTACGATCAAATTTACTAGTTGTATTTTTTATACAGTTGTAAATATCAATAAATAAATAAATTTAAAAAAAATGTTTAATCGAACATCTCCGTTTTCGCTAAGTTCATGACCAAAAATTCGTCAAGTGACTAAGAAAAAAAGTCTGATGCTGTGAATCACACAATTTCACTTAGCTATCTCCCTCCCCCCTTCTACGTCCTCAAGTATTGTGTGGATTGGCGGGTTGACATCCTACAATTCTTTTGATATCAAATTTAATATAATTATTAAGGATAATAGTTGGAACGCAAGAACGGAGGCTAACAAAACTGGGAACTGAACTTCTCAAGAAAAACTAACATTTTTGCCAAAAACATTTAATTGAATATTTAAATACTGAGAAGCAGCGACAATTAAAAATTCTTTGAGTTATAACAGGCCTCCTAAGAGTGCTAAAGGAATCAATTAGCTTACGAAATATTCCTGTAAGACACCAAAAGAGGACGTGGCTTTTGTTCTACTTTGATTACCTATAACATTTTTGTTATTAACTTTAGCACTTTTGTTATTGGAGATAATTGTTAGTACTCTCTGGGAAGCTACAAAAAATCTCATTATAGAAATGTGGGTTATCCATCAAAATTTATGTGAAATTACAGGTTAATTTGTTTTAAGTGTGAAGTTTAAGAGACAAGAACATTTCTACTATTAACATTAGCGATTTTCTTATAAAGGATAATTGTTAGAACGTTTGGGAAAGGGGCTCGGACTCATAGAATTTTAAAAAATTTCATAAATTTTTATGATCCAGAACCAACACCATTAGATTACATACAAGGATCATGAATGCGTATGATAAAGCTACTTGTCTTGGTGGCTCGCCGATTCCCGGTGGTCGAGCCCTTCCTAACGTAATGTACCTCGGGCTGACCACCTCCTTCCACCCATTGATGAATTCCCTGAAGAAGGCACAATTCTCCTCTTCCTTCAGACGACGGAATTCCGGCTTTGCGAGTGCGAATATCCCGGTTTTCCTTAACAACCTAGCACAGTGTCCTTCCATGGCGGGGCAATCCAACACTACATGCTCTGCAGTTTCAGGGACTCCACACGTACAGCACCGGGGGTATTATGTTCTTTATAAAACTTTACAGCTTTCCCCGGAACCCACCATGCCCTGTTTGGATCTAGGAGACCCAATAATCTTGGAGGACCCAACCCGCTCTCAATCTTGAATGGACTTCCTCAGAGTAGCGACCTTCTGGGTATTGAGGATTCTTCAATGGAATCCTCCCGCAGAATCTTTTTCTATAGGTTTGCGGTCTCGGCAATCCTCTCTAGAAGTCTCTCAGGTAGCGCTACTAACCCCTCCCTCTTTACTTCGTACTTGACGAAATTCTCCTTGAAAATGAGGTTCAGGGGCAACGCTTCGGCCAGCACCTGCACCGCCTCATACGATACCGTTCTGTAGGTCTTCGTGGCGCTTAGCAGAGCCAACCTCTGTATGGTGGCCAGTCTCCCCTTTTGATCCTGCGTGAGGTTCTGTCTCCTCTCGGGGGATGCGTATCTCAGAATACACAGGACCACGCCTTTATAAATGGCTATCGTAGAAGGGTACCTGATTCTCCAGAGCACACCTCCTATCCTGCTCAATCCATTAAGTGATAGGGTCACCCTATCCCTTAAAGATATCAGGTGAGGAGGGGCGTAAAATCGTTTTCATATGCTCACTACATCCCTCCCTCACCCAGTCCAATCTTCTGTTCTTGGATGTCCAAGGAAATAGGATGTGGCCTATCAGTGGAACCTCTTATAAGTATACCTGAGTCTTAGCTGCGGCAATACTCAATTTCCTCCTCTTATACCATTCTTCTACGAGATCGGCCCACCTTTCTTCTTCCATCTTCAATCTGGCTCTACTGTTCTCGGCTACGATGAATGCCAGGTCGTAGACGTAGGTCGTGGCAAGGAACCCTCTGTTCTCTAGCTCCCCCAGCAACTCGTCTAGTTTCCACAGGGCCGAACCTAGGACCGAACCCTGTGGGCATCCTTTTTCAATTTTTTCCTCCACCTCATAATGGTTACCCCTAATCCTATCGCTCCTATTATTAAGGTAACCATCTGCCTGGGAGTATAAGTTACTGGTGATTTTGAGCTCCTGCAATCGCTGAAGTACACGTGGCGACAAAACACTATCGAAGGCGGATGATATGTCGAACAGTATTAGTGAAACATTTCTCGCCCTCCCTTCTATGTCCCCACGCACTCTCAGCAACGCATCCGTTGTTCCCCTGCCACGGGAGGCAAATTGCTGTAGGTGGTATGCTGCCGTTAGGATTGATCTAAGGCTGTTCCAGAACTTTGCTGGTTACTGGGAGGAGACATATAGGTCGGTAGGCCTCTGGCGTTTCCTTATCCTTGCTACCTTCCTTGTGGAGCAGTCGAATTATATTTTAATGTCTATTATATGTACTGCGAGTTTGACACAGGTAGTTTCATATATTGAACAGATATGAATGAAAACCATAAATATGACGCGAATTCATATTGATAATGTTCTGACAATAAAGCTGAAGAATGCTAACCGATGGGCAATTTTAGGGCAGTAATCTTTAAATACAAGAAAGTTTTTCTGTTAAGAATGATTTGCCTTTTAAGCCAATTAAAAAGTAGTAGTACGTACCTTGCCATTCGCCAGTGCTGCACAATGAAACAATCGCCACACGAAGGAGAAGCAAACTAGAATAACTATGACATCTCCA
This sequence comes from Halyomorpha halys, assembly GCF_000696795.3. Classification (NCBI taxonomy): domain Eukaryota; kingdom Metazoa; phylum Arthropoda; class Insecta; order Hemiptera; family Pentatomidae; genus Halyomorpha; species Halyomorpha halys. The sequence continues at coordinate 3,126 of NW_027114972.1, forward strand.
GGTATACAGTGATGTAAAATTGCATTATTTGAAATGGGATTTCGGTAGATAAAATATATATAACTAATAGTAGAAGCATAACTGATGAATATCATGAGTAACAATTGCTTAGAATAGATGAAATTAATTTCTTCTGAAATCGAAACCAATCTGCAAATTGCGTCGACGAGTTTTTCGATAATTGGTAATCTATTTAAAGGGACTGGATGCACATTTTGTTTTAGGAACTTTAAGGAGGCCTGAAAACCATCATTCACAGCATCAACAAAAAAAATTAATTGTACAAAGCCATTGCTATAAATGACGCAGGGTAACATAATGCTTTAAGCATACTGTCCAATGAATTACCTCCCACGTATAAAATGATACCAACTACCAATAAAGCAAATATTTCCAACAAAATTTCTTTTTGAGCGGGTCTATTCTTAACATTAATTCCAATTTCAAGCTGGTAGTGATAAAGACACATTATAAAATATGGAAAATGATTAAATGATATAACATAACATAAAATATTCTTAACATTAATTCCAATTTCATGAAAAATGGAATGTAAGCTCTCAAACGAATGGACAATCCTTACGAGCTTGCTCTGGTAGTGATAAAAATATAATGTAAAACGGGGAAAAATAATTAAGCGATATAAAAAATTTAATCTGGCAATAGAAAAATTAAATGGTGCTAAGTTGAATGCTTTTATGGCTACATTCTCTCTTTCAATCATAAGGGTGCTTGAAAACGATATTGTATAACAAATGGATATCACCAGAGAATATTAAAAAAGGAATTTATCCATTTTCAGATTATTGCTACTTTATCAGTCTAAAGTAGGTAATGCCAGAGGATAGGAAGTAGAATGGCAAATATCGTGTTAAAATCCTCAAACGATGACAAATGACATGGGATTTAGAATGTCACCTTTAACCGTCACTTATCGCTACTCTTTTCTTCGAAGCAATTCATTATAGAGAATAAAATATAGTAAATAGATAGTCCTGAGCCTCCATTTTATGATATTCGTTCTGTCCAGAAGATGACGTTTAATGAATATAATTTGGAACGAAATTTGGATATCCGAAATTGAAAAGTGTAATGTATAAATTAACAGAATTAGATTAGAGAAACATAATATTTACTGTAATAATCAGAGTAGTGGGGGGGGGGGAAGGACAAAGGATAAAGGATAGGGAGTAGGAAGGCAAATATCGTATTAAAGGCGTCAAAAAAAGAATTTAGAATGTCATCTTTAACAATCACCCTATTAATCCGACTATGAGGGCGTTACAATCATGCCTATTTAATTTCTTTTTACTTCGGGATTTCTTTATAATGAGTGAATAAAATAGAAAGAAAAATCACCAATATTAAAACATACCGAAAAGACATACAAACAACAATTTTTAATTGAACAATGATATTACAAGATTTGTTTACTGATAGGATGATAATAATAGAATTCAATAGTGCCTAGTTATCAAATATGAGGATTAATTCATTATTTTATCGGGTGATTTTGTATAGCATGATTCAATGCTATGCAAGTAAGCAAGATAAAAAAGAATCGCGCTCAGATATAGAAATAGCAAATATAATATAATTCATTCATTGTCGGAAGGTGCTTATATTTGTTTTCCTCCTTCTTGATTTTCATTTTTAATTCTTAGCACTTCAATTTTGTTTAAGTGATGTCAATTGGTCTATACATGCCTTTTAGTTTTGGTTAAATAGACAGGAAAAAATATCATTAGAGTAAAGTAACTTATCGTTACTTTTTCCTTTAGAATGTCACTTTTAACAATCACTTATCGCTACTCTTTCTTTGAAGCAATTTGTCATTGAAAATAAAACATAGCTATTAGATGTTCCTGAACCACCACTTACGCCGATTGTCGTTCGGTCTAAGAGATGACGTGTAAACGATATCCTAAATTGAACAAAAAAACATAATATTTGCTGCAGATATTAGAAATTGGATTGGATAACATGACAAAATGGTCAGGACATAGTGCACCTTGAAGTCTAAAATTGGGAATGCCAGAGCATAGGAAGAATGATGGCAAATATCGTGTTAGTATCGTCAAACGATAATAAATGACATGGGATTTATAATGTCACCTTTAACAATCACTTATCGTTACTTCTTCTTGGAAGAAATTTTTCATTGAAAATAGAACATAGCTATTAGGTGTTCTTGAACCACCACTTACGCCGATATTCGTTCTGTCTAAGAGATGTCGTGTCGTGGTCAACTAATCCAAAATTAAAAACACATATTTATATTGGATATATTTAGAGAAACAGATTGAATAAACATAATGCTGCAGATATTGGTGTAGCGGAGAGAAATAAGGACTGGACTGGTCAGGTTTTAATAATAACGGTAGTAAGTTGTTGGACAAGCAGACTCCATGAATCGTCTGAATGAGACTAAATGAAGGCGGGCTGAAAGCCTTGAGAAGTTTTAGTTTGCCTTATTATGAAACATGTATTTAAAAAAGTTTGCAATGGTAATGCAGATTAGTGCCAAAGAGAAATATGTGAACATGCGATGTCCTAGTTAGTTAAATATGATTTGTGTTATAATTTTTCCATCTCGGTAATCTAGTGTAAAATGAATATTAGATCCTTTATGAGTATTATAGTATTATCTTGTTCTAAATGAAACCACCGTAAAGAATGATGTAAAAACTGGATGATTACAATAAATCCCAATCACATTTACACTTCGTTATAAACCTATGACTTCCTTCCCATAGTATTCTTTGGAAGCGCTCCAATTATTCCTGTATAACAAATCTGGTACCAAGGTCTACATCTGTACTAACGACTAACTTGGAAACCTCATACCAGGCTGAAAAAATAGGAACCTCCTCATAAAAAAAAAAGTGAACTTGCATAGTAAAATCCTTGATGCTCCTTATTTTACCACAAATCAAGTCATCCATCAGGACCTCAATGTTCCAGATACCAATTTTTCTATGATAAACTTCATAACCATCCAAACCCAATTGTTCCAAACCTTACGTATCCTGCATTACCTTCTACTTGATCCTTCTAGGCGTCTAAAAAGAAGATGGCTTCCAAGTATTTTAATCTAACAACGTTATTGGAATTCTATCAATGGGGGAATTTTTCACAAGACTGTAGCATATGTTACGGTTGCCATGGTGAAATAAAAACACTGGCGATATCTGCGTAGACAAGGGGTGTTACGGTTTTCATGGTAAAAACAAAACACGAGCGATATGTTCAGACGAGTGAGTTTTGGTTTTGTGAACGTGACAGTTTTGATTCTGGGAACTCA
>NW_027114972.1:6788-13408 GCF_000696795.3 Halyomorpha halys
AACCTATAAGTTTTAATTGTTTTATTAATTGATAAGAATTCTATTTTTTCCTTTTTTCATTCTATGTATATATATTTTTTTCTTATTATTAAACTTATGTACATATAGTTTTGCTGTTCTTTTTCTCCTTTCAACTTGTTAATTTACTTTTACTTTTTTTGTTGTTCACGGAATATGTAACACCCCTTTTTTTTTTCTGTTATCTACTTGTAAAGGTATTCCCCAGTGGTCATAATTCAACAATTGTTTATATAGGGGTATATTTTAGTTATATTGTAGACATAATGCTTCGGGGTTTTCGTTATTTCCAAGGAAAAAACAACGTGGCGCCCAAGGCGCCTATATTTATTCTGTAATTTTTTGTTTTTTTATAGCAGTAAATTAAAAAAAAAGAAGGATAATGTTCATTCTTTCACCGCAGTCATCCTTCATTATTAGACCCTGTTTTTCGAAAGGTAATTATGGGACACATAGGCAGAAACACTAATAGTCGATCTGTCTTCTTTCTATGAAGTCAATATAATTTCTAGTTCAACGGTTTTGGGAGATGGAGGAAGTTAGTAGACCTATTCCACATTCTAAAGAAGACAAGGAATGTGAAGAGTATTTTAAGGAAACGACCTACCGAGACACTTCTGGGGATTACGTGGTTGCATTACCATTCCACTCATCCAAATCTGATTTAGATTCTTCAAGAAAGCAAGCCTCTCACGCCTTTACTCCTTGGAAAATAAACTGTCCGGAGATCATAAGCTTTGCGAACATTATTGCGAATTCATGGCAGAGTTTCTTAAATTGGGACATATGCAGTTAAACATAGGACCGTCTAGATACATAATACCTCACCATGCTGTTCTGAAAGGAGGGTCTGATGCAATCAGAGTGGTGGTTGACGCTTCTGCTAAAACATCAATGGTTCATTGAATGATAAGTTGCTGACCGGGCCACAACATCAGAATGATATATTGGATACATATGGGTTGAAGTCATCCCCATACCAAGGCCATTTATGTATGGCCATAAATATAAAGCCATGTAGGTCATTTATCAATGGATTGAGGACAAGAGAGAACGATATCCAGAGGCATCGTCTGGACTCATAAATGAGGTGTATGTTGATGACATTGTCACTGGATCAAGCGACATCGCTAGCGCCATAGCCCTAAAAAAACAATTACAGTAATTGCTTTTGAAGTGTTGTTTTCATTTATCTAAATAAGCCAGCAACTCTACAGAAGTGATTGCGGAAGAGGATGAGCCCAGTCAATTGCTGTTCAACATCAACGGAATAACTCCGAACACCGTATCAAGGTACTACTAGGACTACATTGGTCACCAACTACGTTTTGTTTTTCATTCACTGTGAATGTACCTACAATGAGTGCAAACCAGACCAAACGGACCATTCTATCTACAGTAGCCAGGTTGTATGATCCACTTGGATTTTTAGCACCAATTCTTTTTTATGCAAAATTGATTACAGGAGATTTGGAAGCTGCGTTGTGGATAGGATGAACAGATACCGCATTATATTCTATCAAGATGGCTCAAGTTTGTGCAGGATTTACTATCATTACAGCACCTTAAAATATATCGTTACCTAGGAGATACAAGAAATAAATGGTGCTGTATCATGGGGTTTTGTAAAGCATCGGCAGTGGGTATTGCGCTGCGGTATACCTTTACACCAACGAGCGAGCTAGTTTGATCAAGGCCAAAACTAAGCTTGCACCAATGAAGCCTATGACTGTGCCTCACCTAGAATTATGTGGAGCTGAACTATTAACACGTCTGATTGCTTCCATTACGATTACGAGGTTCATCTTTTTACTGATTCAATGGTGGTTTTGGCATGGTTATAATCACCACCTCACACCTTGAAAACCTTTGTCGCTCATCGAGTGGTCAGTATCCTCGAGACCACTGAGACATTGTGGTGGAGGCATGTGTCTTCTCGAGACAACCCAGCAGATTGTGGATTCAGAGAATTAGTACCAACACAACTCATTGATCATGCATTATGGTGGGCGGGACCTTTTGCTTATGCTTTAAGCATTTTGGATAAATGCCACATATGAAGACGTCAGCATACATCGACAACATTATCTGAGATCACAGCGACTCAATTGGATTCTGCACTCATGAAGATAGTGACAGTCATTCAGGAACACTATCACTATACAGGAACACTAAAAAAAACCAGTTCTCCTGTCTAATCGGCTACTGTGCCTTGGAATTTTCCGGGATGAATGGGGAGTTTTCAGTGAGGGCGACAGATTGGACAATGCTCAGCTTGCCTATGACCAAAGGCATCCAATTCTCTTACCACGTGAGGCGCACCTTACTTCTGGTAAAGTACTATCATCAGATATCGCTTCATGTTGGTTGCGCTGTCCTTCTGGCTGTTATTCAAAGAAGATTCTGGATTATCTCTCTACGCAAACTTTGGCGCAAGGTAAAAAGATTATGTCTGACATGCAGAAGGTTCTCTAAACCTACTTCACACTCATCAAAGGAGTATAGTATTTTTTAATAATTTACGACCAACCAGGTTTTCTGAAATCAATGCCTTTCATATTGTAGCAGTTGATTTTGCAGGACCATTTTCAGCACGTGAAAGTTCAAGGAGAAGGCCACCAATCATTAAGGTGTACATGTGCTTATTTATCTACCTCTTAACCAAGGCAATCCATCTTGAGTTGGCACATGGTCTATGTACCGAACCATTCATTGATGTTTTCGACAGATTTGTAGCTTGACTAGGTCGTCCATCCAGAATATTATCTGACTGTGGTACAAATTTTGTTGGCACTGCTAACTATTATCAAGAGCTGACTGATTGCCTGAACTCTGAAAACACCAAGGAAGATCTCACCAGCAATGCCACTCAGTTGGGTGTAAACTAGGATTTTAATCCACCACGGACTCTTCACTTCGGAGGTTTATGAGTGGCTGGGATAAAATCAGCAAAAACACTTTATTTACAAGATCTTTGGTAGCAATTCATTCACCATATATGAACTCTCCAATGCGTTTACTAAGGTAGAGGCTATGTTAAACAGCCGACCTCTTTACCCTACATCCAGTGATCCGGAAGATAGTCAACCACTTACCCCAGGCCACTTCCTAATTGGTGGTGCACTTAACGCTTTACCAGAGCCAAACCTGCAAAGCATACCACCCAATCGTCTTTCCTGCTGGCAACTTATCCGCGAGAGAACTCAAACATTTTGGCAAATATGGAAGGATCAGTATCTTAGCAACCTTATGTTAAGAAACAAGTGAATTTTGGTGGCCTTTGGAGAATTTTAAAATTGGGGACATTGTCCTATTAAGGAATGTTTCATCTATCCCTTGTTTATGGCCTTATGCTAAAATAATACAAGCTCATCCAGGATCTGACGGCATTGTCCATGTTGTAATCTTGAAATCAAAGGCAGGTATCCTCAAAAGACATGTGAACCAACTCTTGTCCTTACAACCAATATTGGAAGACCCACAAGAGGAAGAAGCTACCAGCTAAATATCATCCAACCATCATTAACATTTGGGAAGTTCGGAATTTAGGTGGGCGGGATGTTCAGGCCACTTTTATTCCATTACACCAATTCTATTAATTCTAAACTATAAATTCCAAACTCACCATATTTCATCAGTGTAAAGATCTCTAAGTGAGCTGTTACTACGGGGTAATGCTAACTACTGCAGTATAACCTCTTTGGATTGGAGATAAGAGTGTGATGGTGATCTTAGTTAGGGGAGTGTGTCTTGTTTTTCCTTACCTAATTTCCAGTTGTTATTTTTACTTCCTTTTCACCTTAACAGTTTTGTGTCTATCAGAAAACATAGTGCCTATTTCACCTAATATATCAAACAGTGTTATGAAATATTTATTGACAGTTACAAGTTACAAAACTAACTATTCATAAATACAGTGCTTATCTTACTTTGTTACAGTTAAGCAGTAAATCCTTTATTTCAATTTATCATTTATCTGTTTTCCCCCTCTACCAAATGCAATAGTTAATACCCAAATAAATTATCCGAAGAACTCAGCTTATTCTGGCCATAGTGTAAGGGTGTCCCTAGGACAACCAGGCTGTGACCCCAACATGTTCTTAATCATTAACGATTCAATTAATTGAAACAGGAAATTATCTAGGAATGTGAAAAATTTAATTCTCTATTCCATAAGAAATAATCTCTCCTATTGTATATCTTTTAACTAGCTTTATATTTCTGCCATTGTTGAATATACAACTATTATAGATGCTTATGTAACTTTTGATATATGTTATACTGTATTATCCTGTAAGGGAACTGGCTTATATAGATTACAATTAATTATCTTTTAATCATAAATTAACTAACTTCAATATTAAGAAATTAAATAATACATTTAACCAAACGCACTTGTAATCTTGCGTTTATTGAAATAACGAATTAGAAACATTAGAAACTAGAGCTGATGAACCAATAGTGTACTCTACTACACTTTTACTTACATATGTTACTGTTAACGCCATAATATAATTACGTTGTAAATAATTGTAAATATTTTATAGTTTTAGTTATATAGTTTTATTAGTATTTAATTTAGTTACATTTATTTGTATTTGTATTGTTTTATTTAGATTTAGTTAGTAGGCCTAATTAGTGCCCCTGATAGCGTCCTCAGCAGCCCTGTCTGCGTTTATAGTTTTATACTTTGGACATTTGTTGAGTGTTTTAGTTGTTATTACAGTTCGAAACCAGACCTTTTCTGCGTTTCTGGCCTTTGTTTTTTTTAATTTTTATTCTTGCTTGTATGTTTTATTTATGTTAATTTTTTGACGTGACAACGTCTTATAAATCATTTTGCGGGATGCAATGTTAGAAAAAGTGTCCCGTAACGGAAGTAGATTGTTTTGTTTACATTTAATACAAAACATTATTGGATAACTATAGTAACCATTTAAACATTTTACTTATATAAACTTTTATTTTTGACGTGACAACGTCTTATAAATCATTTTGCGGGATGCCATGTTAGAAAAAGTGTCCCGTAACGGAAGTAGATTGTGGGGGAGGTAATTAGTAGTGTAGTAGTGGGGGTAAGAGGATTATAGATGCTGAGAGTCATGCAGGCAAAAGTGTAGCGTAACGGAGAAGGTAGTGGTGGGGGAAGGAAGCCTGAGATGATCTTTAAATTATGCATGAAATTGAGAATATGGTGATAATAATAAAATTCATTGGAATTAATTAAACTACCATCGTCCGATTATGAATAGAATATTGGAAATAAAGTCTTAGAATTAAGTATAACTGTATAAATATTTTGTATAACCAAGCAAAAATAAATATCTGAATTCAATATGTGAACTGGTTTATTATTTCAAATATATAACATTGGATTGATTTTAATTTATATTTATGTAATATTAGCATAGAGTATACGTTGTCACGGAAATATGTCGCCTACACGGGCACGTTTTTTTTTTTTTACAATGTTTAAATTGAACCAAATAAATGTTTAATCCGAGCCAGTTTGTTTTGTTTTTTGTTCATTTTTAAAGCCTTCCAACAGAAAGACATAGTCGATTTGAGGTGGCTTTAACAGTTACTATTTTTATTTTATAATTATTCATGTAATCCAAATTTATAATATTGAAATTTTAGGCGATCTTCAGGAAGAAGAACCATTATACCATACTCATCTGTACTTAGTATTAAAGCACTGCCAATTACTCGTAGTCATTAGAGGTAGTAAAATTACTGACATTGACAGAAGAGAATGAAAGCATTTTCCTCTGATCATCACCGACCATAGGGCAGTAAGAGGTACGGCCTGTAAGAAATTACTTTACTGTATGTCAATATTTTCGTTGCGGTTTGCGTTTATTTGTTGCAATAATAATTATATACATTTGGAGAAGTACCAGCTGGGAAAAGAGAAATTGGAATTTAAGCCAAGTTCTTTTGACGACATCATGAGTTTATACCCAAAGGAGCCGTCTGTGGCATTGACCGGGGCGATAGCATATTGAAAATGATATATATATATATAAGTTAGCCGCATATATTCTCATAATAATAATAAGAACCCTGTACTATTAGGCTTAGTTATCTTTAAGTTTATCAACAAACCCGATGCTATATATATCAGACGACTCTAATAATAAAGTCAGTTGTTCATGTAGTCTTGTGTCGTTATTATGCCCAATTCCCTTTTTATTTTTACGTAGTATTTCAGTCTAATCGTAAGTGGTGCCGAAACCCGGGATCTTTAGATACCGAATTTTTGTCACACGATCAGTATTATTACGATATTAAGCGAACCATCTTAAAGCATTAACCGAGTTAAGGAACATAGTTTAAGATGACGGAAGCGGCTGAAGAGTTAAAGAAAATGGAATACCAGCTGGCTCAAGCGACAGTGGAGCGCCAGAAACTTGAAGCTCAACTTTCCAAGGCAACTGAAAACACGCAGATCGAACTGCTTAAGATTAGAACGCAGAACTCCGCGTTCATACACGAGGTCATCAGCCAATTGGAACCATTCACCGGGATAGTAGGCGATCTGGAACATTTCCTCAAAGGCGGTGATCAGATCAAGAATTTAATCACCACCAGACAGGGAA
>NW_027114972.1:13458-14512 GCF_000696795.3 Halyomorpha halys
ACTTAAAGATTTACAAATAGACACATTTACATGGAAGGGGTACAAATGGGTGACCATGATTGACCTCTTCAGTAAGGCCGCAATGGCGCACCAGGAGCAAGACAGGTCTTCGGAAGCAGTATTGGCAGCTCTCCGCTTGTGGTTTCAGTTCTACGGAGTTCCTGAACGCATCTCATCGGATGGTGGAAGAGAATATGACATTTCTTTGATACGAAAGGAAATGAAGGACCTAGATGTGATATGGCACCTCAACACACCAGGACACCCTAAAAGTAGAGGAGGCGTAGAGCGGCTTCACGGAACGCTGAGTGATCACCTTTGATTATACCAGGCAGACCAAGGGCTGGAACCGGGCGTTGCAATGTCAAAGGCAATTGCGGCATACAATCATTCAGTGCACACCGTTACGGGGTTTTCTCCGTTTGAGATCCTTTTCGGGCTTTGTGGAATCCGGCGGGACTACAAGGGCACGGCGGCGGACGGGGAGGAGATAAGCAACAATCATGACACTAAGAAAAAGCTATGGGAAAAAGTCCGGGGAAAATTGGAGAGGGAAAAAAGCAGGAGAGTAGCTCGGGAGAATATAAACCTCACAGATAGGAAGGGAATAATAAAAATTGGGACAACTGTATATAGAAAGTTGGGATCAAACAGGGGTAAGGAGATACAGCGATGCGAGGGACCATTCAGGATGATAATAATAAGAGAACATAATGTTGTAACTATTGAGAGCATTAGAGAACTCAAAAAGCGCAGGACCGTTCATATTGAACAACTTAAAGTCCCACTAACCGAAACACCTGCGCAAGAGTAATCCGGAGTGTCCTCATCTCTACTTATCTGTTGTGTTATCTCTTCTTAAGTGGTAATTAATTTTTTTTTTAATTTATCTTTGATTATGTCGATGTACTGAATAAATTACGTGGAATTTTTTTTTTAAATTGTATAAATTCATGATTTTATTTTTGTTTTGCTTTCTTTATTGTACATACTTTATTGTAAATAGTTATTCTTGTTGTATTTTATATTAATTTATTGTATAATTGAAGTTTAC
>NW_027114972.1:16142-20482 GCF_000696795.3 Halyomorpha halys
GTATATATCCTCATGATAATAATAAGAACCCTGTACTATTAGGCTTAGTTATCTTTAAGTTTGACAACAAACCAGCTCCTATATATATATCAGACGGCTCTAATAATAAAGTTAGTTGTTCACGTAGTCTTTTGTCGTTATTCTGCCTAATTCCCTTTTTATTTTAACGTAGCGTTTCAGTCTAATCGTAAGTGGTGCCGAAACCCGGGATCTTTAGATACCGATTTTTTGTCGCACGATCAGTATTATTACGTTATTAAACGAACCGTTTTAAATCAGTAACCGATTTTTGGAACATAATTTAAGAAGGTGGAAGCGGCTGAAGAACTAAAGCAACTTGAATACCAGCTGGCTCAAGTGACAGTGGAGCGCCAGAAACTTGAAGCTCAACTTTCCAAGGCAACTGAAAACACGCAAATCGAACTGCTAAAGATTAGAACGCAGAACCCCGCGTTCATACACGAAGTTATCAGCCAATTGGAACCATTCACCGGCATAGTAGGCGATCTGGAACATTTCCTCAATGGCGGTGATCAGATCAAGAGCTTAATCACCACCAGACAGGGAACAGGCACGCTGTTAGAATCTGACGTGAAACTACTCTCTGATCGGTTGTATCTCGAGGTGCGTCCTAAATGCGGTACAAGGCGATCTAACTCTACCCTGGGAAACATTAAAGGTCCGCCTCAAGAAGTTATATGGCGGGGGAAGATGGACTCCGGAGGAGGATGTTTTCTATCTGTTGAAGGAACGGCGAGCCCAGGGTCAGTCGGAGGGCGAGTTCGCTGAAAAACTACTGGTCCTGTACAATCGACTGACGGAGAAAATGATGGAAACGTGTGGCCAGGCAGAGGGATCCCAGAAGATGGAGTTCTTGAAGGGAGTGCTGAAGGTCCAACTTAACCATTATGTGGACCGCCCAGGATCACTACCCAGAGGCCGGGATTTCATTGAGTGCGTCCATGAACTCGTGGACGCAAGGGAACGGAGAGAAGCACGCTTCGAGAAATCCGAAGTGAGGTCGCCCCGAAGACAACAACGAAGCTCCCCCAGACGCACCACCCACAATAGTGGTGGTTTCGAAAAACGGCCAAGTAGAGGACCAGAAGAAAGAAGGCAGCAATCAGATCGGTGCTGCTACGAATGTTACAGGACCGGACATGTAGCCGCGAAATGTAAATACACGAGATGCTACGAGTTTGGTAGACAGGGACATGTAGCACATGAATGCCCAAGACGTAACCCCCGGCCGAGCAGTAGGGAACCTCCACCTGAACCTAAGTCAACAATCAGAGCTGGAACAGGAGGCGGACCGAAAAACGGAACGGCAGGCACACCACAAGCGACGAATCATCAGGCGAGAAGAGCGTCCGTTTTGAGCGCAGCGACCCGGCTTCGAGACGTCATGAGGTAAGAGGGGTGAACCCCTGGGTGGGAGGACCATCCAGAGCGGAGGTATTGGGGGGTCGCGGTCAATCACACTGAGGACTCGGTAATGGGTGGGGCAACCAGCGGAGCGAGTTATTAGTTTATAACAGCATCCAGGGAAGACGCGTTACAAGGTTTGGAGAAAATTGGGGTGAGATTTCTAATAGACACGGGGAGCACAAACTCATTGATTAGTCAGAAAGGGGTGGAGAAATTTAGCATCTGGGCGGGCCGGAGACAAATGTGCATGTACGGTGTCAACGGTCAGTGGCAAATGCCAAACATTAGGATAGACTAGTTTTAACCTCCGAGAATTGGCAGGATTGGATAAGGAAGTCGTTATCGAGGAGTTAAGGGCAGGGTACGAGCTTATCATTGGGTGTGACATTCTACAACGAGTGGGGGTCAGCAAAAATACCAAGTAAAAGTGCAAAGGAAGGGCAGGAATTTGAAAATCGGAGCGGTAGAGTGCAACGAGGCGTTGATGCATTTGGTCGAGGAAAACGATGACTTATTCTACCGAGACGGGGAATTTTTGCCCACCACGGGGAAAACCGAACACCGGATTCATCTAAAATCGGAAACCCCAATTTATAGTAAAAGACAGGCGGTACCCCCAGGCCATGAGGACCGTCATCAGGGAACAGTTAGACGAACTCCTTCGACAGGGCATAATAAGACCCAGTAATTCCCCGTTTAATAGCCCATTATGGGTAGTGGAGAAGAAGCAGGGTGAGCGGAGTGGGGCCGCGAAACAATACCGAGTCGTCGTGGAGTATCGGAAGTTGAATGAGGCGACGAAAGATGAGCGGTACCCACTGCCGCGGGTCGAGGACTGGACCGACTATCGGGGGCGACTATCTTTAGTACTATAGACCTTAAGAGCGGATACCATCAGGTCAAGATGGCAGAGGCAGATATACCGAAGACGGCATTCTCCTGGGAACGGCGGCACTTAGAGTTCGTGCGAATGCCTTTTGGGCTGAAGGGTTGATTTTCCAACATCTCATGGATGAACTTCAGAGAAGTCTAGGCGAGGAATTCTCACAGGTATACATGGACGACTTGATCGTTATCAGTAAAAACGAGCGGGAGCATACCGAACACTTGACGCAGGTTTTGGACAGGGTTCGAGAATTCGGTCTCAAACTGTCTCGCGAAAAATCTAAATTTGGGCATAGTGAGATCCGGTTCTTGGGATATGTGGTTTCGCGAAAAGGGGTACAACCGGATAGGGAACGTGTGAAAGCGATTCAAGACGCACCTTTACCGACGAATACTCGCGGAGTGAGGAGATTCCTGGGTATGATTAATTATTATCGTAAATTCATTCCAGGGATTGTGGAAATTACGCATCCGCTTAGCGAAATTTTAAAGAAAGGAAAACGATTCTCCTTAGGCCCTGAACAAGTAGCTAGTACCGAGGAATGCCGGAAGATCCTAACAACGCGTCCTTTACTGGCCTTCCCCGATTTCCATAGGTCATTTAAGGTAACCACCGACGCTAGCGAGTTAGCTATTGGGGCCGTTTTGTCGCAGTATTTCGAAGAGGGCGAAAAACCTATCGCCTATGCGAGACGGAAGTTAAATTCGGCGGAATAACGATACAGCGCGATTTAACGCGAACTTTTGGCAGCGGTCTGGGCTGTAGAGTATTTTCGGCCATACGTTTACGGAAGGATTTCGAACTTGTAACAGACCACAAACCTCTCCTTCACCTCGGATCACTAAGAGAATCATCAGCACGAGTATCGCGATGGAAGGAAAGGCTCGCGGCATATAACTTCCACATCGTGCACAAGAAGGGCGTCGATAATGTAGTGGCCGATTGGTTATCGCGAGACCTAGTGGCGAACGCGATCGAGGACGAGGAAACACCTGTCGAACCGTTTGCGCTCAGGTATTGGGCTGAGAGCGGCCCGGAAATTCCATTAGTCCAGACCGAATCAGATGGGAACGCAACACCAACACCAACCCACGGAACTTCCGGAAATCGATGAAATCATCAATGATAAAAGGTTTCAAATTGTTATCAAATCCAAGCAGGCCGGCGGAACGGAAACAAGGGCTAGTGTTTACGAGGGCCTATCGACTATATTGATCCGCTACAATAGAGGAAAATGAATTGGAGAATTTATTTACGGAATTCGCGAGACCCGGTCGCAGTTGCCACGTGTACGTGGGAAATAAAGTAATAGTAGACAAACTAAAAAGATTGTGGAGACAGGAGCGAGTAGGCGTGGGGTATCCTTTAACCAGATGTCTACAACAGGTAGAAACGATCGCTGATCCAGAAGCGCAACGGAAACTCGTCGCCGACCACCACAGGGGCAAAACGAATCACAGGGGTATAGAGGAAACATTGCGCGCTCTGAAACGGTTATACTTCTGGAAATCCATGAGGCGGTATGGGAGGGGATCCTCCAATGGTGTGCAACCTACGGGGTACCGGACGAAATCACATCGGATTGCGGTAGGGAATTCGACAACGCACTAATTCGCAATGAGAGCAAAATGTTGGGCATTACCTGGCGTCTCAACACTCCCCATCACATCAAGGGCAGGGGTGCGGTTGAACAATTGCACAACACGCTAGGGGAACACCTACGGTTGCTCAAGTTAGGGCGGAACCTCGAACCATACGAAACCATGTCCCGCGCAGTTATAGCGTATAACAATACTATACACGCGGCCACCGGGTTATAACCCGTAGAGATAGTATTCGGGCAAAGGCGTCGCGATAGGGGAGACCTAATCACAACCAACAACAACATCTTTGGGTACAATTGTCTATCGTCGATTGAAAACCGCCCGCAATAAAACGGCAGCGCGTTACGAGGGGCCCTATCGGATCGTTACCATTAGGGAACACAATCCCTTTACGATAAAAGACGTTTCAGTCTAATCGTAGG
>NW_027114972.1:27917-29150 GCF_000696795.3 Halyomorpha halys
TGAGTTTACGAGGAATTGTTCGTAAACTGGCAGGGGGGAGTTATGTTTACGGGGTATGTAATAATAATCTTAATACCTAACTCCCTCTGTCAACAACTCTAGAAAGTATAAAAAGAGGATTACTATTCAGAATAAAGCAGTCTATTATCAGCAACCGTGATTGTATTTTCTCGTTCCTTTTTCCTTTTAATTCAGAACGCGCTATCACGTATCTTATATATATATATATAAGTTACAGTCAGCTGATACTTCGATGTCAGCTGACTGAGAAGATCAGCTGATCCAGCAAGAGGGTTCGCCTATTCTGGTAGCTCTGCGCCGTATTCTCTGAGCGTTGACTTCACTATTACAGTCATCACTATTACCTACTGCCCACAACTGTGTGGCAGATTGTAATATCCGTCAATAAATACAAGTTCTGAGGAATCCCTGAAAAAAATATTAAATATAGAAAGGAGAGTTGAGAGGGGGGCAATTTATGAATAATACAATTATTTTTAATGAAATGAGGTCAATTTTTTAATTGATAGATAATATGTTTGTAATTATTTTCTACAATAAAGAACTGTGTACATTGTTGAAGATAATAAATAATTGTAATTGGTACTGAATTTATTTCCATTTTCAGTAGAATTTCATGTGAATCTTGCCATATCACCAGAATAGCTAATAATTAATAATAAATACTAATTAAATTTGAAGTGAAATTAAATTTGGGATAAATAAATTATTTTTCTTATAAAATAAAGTCTTGTTTTACACAAGGAATCGGAATTGAGTAATTGCATTAAAATATCTCCAGGGAGATGCTCATTTTATATTGATGCGGGCTAGAAAGAATACCCAGAACACCTGGAATCAGAAGTTAGGGCTCAGCGGGTTCCATTGCTATCCAATTTAGGGAAGGTAGGCCAGCCTCTGTAGGCTTTATTGGAACATACAACCTGAGGGGGGGGATCTAAAGAACAAGCGTCTTATTCCATTTTCCGCTATGCATTTTAAGCGCATAGGGGAAAAATTGTCAACTTCCATGCACAAGTGGAATAAAAAGAATCGATTTTAACACTTGCATTTAACTAATCTCCTTCCAGCTATACATCATATCGTGAGTTGTTGTTTACGGTTCCAGTAGCTTGGTATTTGTTCTATAGAGCCATAAATTTGACTATTTGGAGGGGTGATGAAACTAGTATTTTTTTAAAAGTCAAAACTGCTATTTATATTAAAATTATA
>NW_027114972.1:33111-37394 GCF_000696795.3 Halyomorpha halys
TACTAGGGATGGGATATCGAAAGAAAAATATCGAATATATATATATATATAACTTAAGTAACGGCGAAAGGAAAACTTAAAAAAAAGGAATAAGATCTGACACGCTTGAAATACTGTAAAATACTGACTTCATTGCGTTCAGTACATCTCTTTATATACATTCGATCAGCTAATCCCCTTTGTCAGCTGACATCGAAACAACAGCTGATTAAGACCGTAACTCTCCCCCACCAGTTTACGAACAATCCTCGTAAACTAATAACAGAAAAAAAAACAATAAAGAAAAACTATTTACAATAAAAATAAATTCCTATATACAAATCATAGTAAAAAATCACAAGTTCCCTGCTTTGAAGACAATTCCCTGCAGCTAAATACAAACTTTAAACCTAAGAATAAAATTAAAGAAGAACGATTTCATTACATAAGCTAAAATAAACAAAACACAATAATTACAAAATAAATCTTAAAACAAACCAAAATAAATAGAATTACATTAATAACTAATTTTTCTGTAATACAATTTAGTAGTGGCTCGCAGTCTGAGAACACTTCAGTATTTATATTGTCATTGTCGGAAGTTTTAACTCTTCAGTGTGGACACTTTTCCTCTTTTTAGGTTCTATGATACTTTCTACCGTAATAATATTGTGTTCCCTAATAATTATAACCCTGAATGAACCCTCGTATCGCTGTATCTCCTCGTTACCACTATTAGACCCCAACTTTCTGTATACGATCGTCCCGATTTTGATCGCTCCCATCATGGCTGTGACCTTTAAATTCTCCCGCGTCACCCTCCAGTTTTTTTCTTTTTCCATTCTTCCTTGTTCCTTCTCCCACAATTTTCTTCAAGGAACATGGTTTTTGTGTATCTCCTCACCGTCCACTACCGTACCCTTATAGTCCCGCCGGTGTCCTGAAGCCCAAAGAGGATTTCAAATGGTGAAAACCCCGTAAGGGTGTGTACATAATGATTATATGCCGCTATAGCCTTAGGCATTGCTACAACCGGTTCCAATCCCTTGTCTATCTGATATGAGCCGAGATGGTCGCTCATTGTACCATGAAGCTGCTCTATGTTTCCTCTGCTCTTGAGGTGCCCTAGTTTGTTGATATGCCATGTTACATCCTGGTCCTTCATTTCCTTTCGAATCATGACATTATCGAATTTTCTGCCTGAATCTGATACGCTCTGGAACTTCGTAGAATTGGAATCATAATCGGATAGCTGCCAGTATCGCTTCTGACGACTTGTCAAGCACCTGGTGTGCCATTGCCACCTTACTAAAGATATCAATTACGGTGATCCATTTTAATCCTCTCCATGTGAAAGTACCTGTAGATCGTAGAGCAGTGCATCTGGTAGGTGTCCCCTCTTGTCTCTCTTTTGGTGGGTGTCTGTCAAATTTTGTACGTAGACAAACTTCGCAGTTTTCTACAACTTTTGTAATAGTCTTCTTCACCCACCACCAAAAGTACCATCTCTTTAACTCTTGCAGGGTCTCCGAGATTCCGCGGTGATTTGTTTTACCCTGATGATATTCTACAGTCACCTCTCTCTGGCGTTCGTTTCCACTATCAGCTTGCATCGGATGAATATCTTATCCATTCCTATATTTTCATCTCGCCATTGCCGCTTGATCTTCTCCCAAACGGTTTCATTCCTAATGTACAGGTGACACATTTCTCCAAGCTTCGAAGCGTTGTTAAAGTTTTACAGATCTGGTTGATGTTAACGCCTGATTGCGACCAAATCGTCGTGATAATGTCACTCCCATACTTGTTACATTCAACTTTGACCAACCAAGTGGTACTCGTCTTCTATATAATCTGCTGCATTTTGCTGTTAATGATGTCTTCTACTCCCTCCAAATCTATATGTGTTCCTTCCTCTGACCTCTCGTTTGACGAAGATTCCTTTGGGTGCATTTTAATTTGATGGTATCCGGCCTTCAAATCCAATGTGCTGAATACTGATCGCCCTGTCCAAAATGTCTTCAAATCTGAGTATCGGATACTTTTCGTCTATAGTATTCTCATTCAACTTCCATGCCACTGCTCCCAAAAATTAATAATTTTTATTTTACAAAATTATTATTGCAATAATGTTAGGGTGGTTCATTTTAATTATCATAGGGAACAATTTTAACTGTGGTACAGCCCAGCGCGTTGAGTACCTTACCGTGTTTTCTCCTGGTCTCAGTCTGGGTCAACTTTCTCTTCTTTCGGTGGCCTTCATTCAACTTCCCATTGTGAAATGAGTGGGGCTCACCACCTCCTTTTACCCGTAAATGGACTCCCTGAAGAAGGGATAATTCTCTTGTTCCATCAAAAGTCCGACTCAAGGAGGGCAAAAAGCCCGGTCTTTCTCGACAGCCTGGCTCAGTGTCCTTTTAGAAACTTTCAACTACATGTTCTGCTGTTTCAGAAACGCCGTACTTGGGGTGCTGGGGGTCGATGTTCTTTCCAAAGCTATCCAGCTATTCCCGGAACTCCTAGTGTCCTGTTAGGATCTGTGAGACCCAATAGTCCGGGAAGAACCACTTAACATTCGATCTAGAAAGTACGGTGGGGAAGAATTTTCTCAAAGTAGCGCCCTTCTAGCTTGCAACCCATCGTCTATTCCACTCCTCTATTGAATCCTTCCGCAACACTTTCTTCCTTAAGTTCGGAGTCTCGCCGGTTCTTTCTCGGATTTCCTACCGGGCGCTACCGGACTTCCAGTCCTTAAATATGAAATAAAGATGCAGTTTACTTCAGATTTAAGGACATCTTTCCTTAGGTCCAAGGGCATTGCTCCGGCCAGCACTGGCACAACCACATGTGACACCGTTCTGTATGTCTTCGTTACCATCAGCAGACCCAATCTCTGTCCATAGAGCCTCTTATGAGTCTTGCTGCCATGTTCAACTTCCTCTTCACGCACCACTCTCTTACTAGGGATGGGATATCGAAAGAAAAATATCGATATTGATATAATATCGAAATATCGATATCGAAAATTTAACGAATTAAAGTAATGATAATTATAAAATGATAACATAGCAAGACATAGAAAGACATATTTTATGTCTTACCTAAACAAAATACCTAAGAAACTCTTAATAACTATGAAACAAAGCAACACCACGACAACCATAACAAATATAAACTAAAATATAACTGTTTTATTGAAGAAAGTTAAACTTTTAATAAGTTATGGTAGAAAAGAGAGATTTAGAATTGTATATAGAAATAGAAAATTGTATAGAATAATTAAAAATGGAATATCGATATTTTATATTGATAAATACATATTTATTTCGATATTCTGTATTATTGTATTATCGATATGGTTTATAAGAACAATATTCCGATATTATTTAACGAAATATCGATATATTGTTTAAAATGACTTCAAAAATGTATAGAGATTTTAATATATGAATATCGATATATTACTTTGATATAATAGATTTAGTTCGATATTTTACACTATTGTAATATCAATATGGAATATTAGCAACAATATTCCAATATTAATTTATCGAAATATCGATTTTTTTTTTTTTTAAAGACTAGAAAATTTTATAGAATAATTAAAAATAGAATATCTATATTTTATTATAATAAATACATATTTATTTCGATGTTTTGTATTATTGTAATATAGATATGGTTTATAAGAACTATAATAAAATATAGAACTAAAATACAATATAGAAATTTTAAAATAGGAATATTGATATTTTATTTTAATATTACATGTTTATTTCAATATTTTCTATTTTTGTAAAATCTATATGGTATATAAATACAATAATACCATATTATTTTATTTGAAATATCGCTATATTGTTTAAAATGACTAAAATAACATATAGAAATATTAAAATTACTCCGGATTACTCTTGCGCAGGTGTTTCGTTCAGTGGGACTTTAAGTTGTTCAATATGAACGGTCCTGCGCTTTTTGGGTTCTCTAATGCTCTCAATAGTCACAACATTATGTTCTCCTATTATTATCACCTGAATGGTCCCTCGTATCGCTGTATCTGCTTACTTCTGTTTGATCCCAACTTTCTATATACAATTGTCCCAATTTTGACGTGACAACGTCTTATAAATCATTTTGCGGGATGCAATGTTAGAAAAAGTGTCCCGTAACGGAAGTAGATTGTTTGATTTACAATTAATACAAAACATTATTGGATAACTATAGTAACCATTTAAACATTTTACTTATATAAACTTTTATTTTTGACGTGACAACGTCTTATAAATCATTTTGCGGGATGCCAT
>NW_027114972.1:37931-44253 GCF_000696795.3 Halyomorpha halys
TTTTTTATCATTCCCTTCCTATCTGTGAGGTTTAAATTCTCCCGAGCTACTCTCCTGGTTTTTTCCCTCTCCAATTTTCCCCGGACTTTTTCCCATAGCTTTTTCCTAGTGATATGATTGTTGCTTATCTCATCACCGTCCGTCGCCGTGCCCTTGTAGTCCCGCCGGATTCCACAAAGCCCGAAAAGGATCTCAAACGGCGAAAACCCCGTCATGGTGTGCACCGAATGATTGTATGCCACAATTGCCTATGCCATAGCCACGTCCGGTTCCAGCCCTTGGTCTGCCTGGTACAATCGAAGGTGATCGCTCAGCGTTCCGTGAAGCCGCTCTACGCCTCCTCTACTTTTGGGGTGTCCTGGTGTGTTGAGGTACCATATCACATCTAGGTCCTTCATTTCCTATTGCATCAAAGAGTTATCCAATTCTCGTCCACCATCCGATGAGATGCGTTCGGAAACTCCGTAGAACTGAAACCACAAGCGGAGGGCTGCCAATACTGCTTCCGAAGACCTATCTTGCACCATTGCAGCCTTACTGAAGAGGTCAATCATGGTTACCCATTTGTACCCCTTCCATGTAAAAGTGTCGATTTGTAAATCTTTAAGTGGTGCATCTGTGGTAGGTGTCTTCTCCTTTCTTCCTTCTTCGGCTTCGAAGAATTCTTCAAAATTCTACAGATCTGGTCATTCTTCACGCCTAGTTCCGACGTAAGATGTAACACGTGTGAACTGCTGTAACATACCATCTTTATTGGGTTCGGTACATCTCTTTATATACATGCGATCAGCTGATCTCCTCAGTCAGCTGACATCGAAGTAACAGCTGACTGAGGCTGTAACTTATCAATAAATGAATAAAAAAAAAAAAAAAAACTTTATCGAAATATCGATATTTAGTTTATAATGACTAAAATAACATATAGAGATTTTAAAATATGACTAACGATATTTTATTTTGATAATTACGTATTTATTTCTATATTTTCTATTGTTGTAATATCGATATGGTATATAAGCAACATAATAGGATATTATTTTATCAAAATATCGATATTTTGTTAATAATGACTAAAATAACATATAGATATTTTAAAATGGAAATATCGATATTTTGTTTTTATATTACATATTTTTTTCGATATTTGACATTGTTGTAATATCGATATGGAATATTAGCAACAATATCCCGATATTATTTTATCGAAACATCGATATATTGCTTAAAATGACTAAAATAACATAGAAATATTAAAACAGGAATATCGATATTTTATGTTGATAATTACATTTTTTTTTCTCGATATTTTGTATTGTTGTAATATCGAATATAAGCTACAATATTACGATATTACTTTATCGATATATCGATATTTCGTTGGAAAAATATCGAAATATCGTTTCTAATCTTTGATATCGATATTAATAACAACGTAAATATCGAAAGGAACATGAAATTATCAAAATAAAATATCGATATACCTTTTTTTAGCTTTTCATAAAATATTATAGTTTTCTTTCATAATATATCGATATTTCGATGAAAAAATATTGAAATACTTTTTCTAATCTACCATATTGATATTAATAACAATGTCGAATTACGAAAGGAATATGAATTTATCAATTTAAAATATCAAAAAACTATATTTATGCTTTTTATAAAATTTTCTTAATCTTATTATACCCAATATAGATATTTTTATAAAAATAAGATTGAAATATCGATATAGATATTATCAACAATGTGAAATACCGAAATGAATAATAAATTTTCAAAAGAAACATCGAAATACCTTTTTTTAGATTTTAATAAATTATTATTATTATTTTTTATAAAATATCTATATTTCTATTAAATAAAATATCGAAATATGGTTTCTAATCTTCCCTATCGATATTAGTAACAATATCGAATATTGAAAGGAATATGAATTTTTCAATTTAAATATCGAAAAAGTATTTTTATCCTTTTTCTAATCTTTAATATCGATAATAATTACAATGTAGAATATCGAAATGAACATGAATTTTTGAATTCAAAATATCGATTATTAATCGCTATTAATATTGATATTTCTATTGAACAAAATATCGAAACATGGTTTCTAATCTACGATATCGATATTAATAACAATGTCGAATATCGAAAGGAATATGAATTAATCAAGTCAAAATATCAGAAAACTATTTTTTATAAGATTTTTTTAACATTTTGTAATTCAATATCGATATTTCGATGAAAAAATATCGAAATATCGTTTCTAATCTTCGATATCTATATTAATAACAATGTAAAATATCGAAAGGAACATGAAATTATAAAAATAAAATATCGATATACGTTTTTTTAGCTTTTTATACAATTTTCTTAATCTTATTATACCCAATATAGATATTTTTATAAAAATAAGATTGAAATATCGATATAGATATTATCAACAATGTGAAATACCGAAATGAATAATAAATTTTCAAAAGAAACATCGAAATACCTTTTTTTAGATTTTAATAAATTATTATTATTATTTTTTATAAAATATCTATATTTCTATTAAACAAAATATCGAAACATGGTTTCTAATCTACGATATCGATATTAATAACAATGTCGAATATCGAAAGGAATATGAATTAATCAATTCAAAATATCAGAAAACTATTTTTAAACTTTTTATAAGATTTTCTTAATATTTTTTAATGAAATATCGTTTCTAGTCTTTGATATCAATATTAATAACAATGTAAAATATCGAAAGGAACATGAAATTATAAAAATAAAATATCGATATACGTTTTTTTAGCTTTTTATACAATTTTCTTAATCTTATTATACCAAATATCGACAATTCTATAAAAAAGATATCGCAATATCGATATCGATATTATCAACAATGTAAAATACCCAAATGAATATGAAATTTTCAAAATGAAAAATCGAAATACCTTTTTTTAGCTTTTCATAATTTTTTTTTTTTAATAAAATATCGATATTAATAACAATGTTGAATATTGAAAGGAATATGAATTTATCAAAATAGAATATGGAAATACTATTTCTATATTTTTCATAAATTATTTTAGTGCGAATTACAAATATTTCTATAAAATAATATCTTACTGTCGTTAATAAATTTTCATAAGCATATTATTAACAGTGTCACATATCAAAATAATTTTTTAGCCTTTTTAAACAAAAATAGCCATATTTCGATTAAATGATATCGGGATATTGTTGATGATCTTACATATCGATATTATCAAATATGTTTAATATCGAAATTGATATAAAATTAATGAAACAAAATATCAATATTTCATTTTATTTAGTATTTTTAAATATAATATCGATATTTCAATAAAATGATATTAGAATATTGTTGGTAATTGTCGATATCGATATAAATAACATTATCAAAGATCAAATGGATGTTAAATTATTGAAACAATATATCGATCCTTTGATAATACAATATCGGAATACTTTCACTAATGTTAGAAATAAATAATTATAAAAATTTTAAATATCGAAATGAATATGATGAATAATCAATATTAAATATCTAAATATCTATCGATATTTAGATTAAATAACATCGGAATAGCTTTGCCATATATTTTGGTACGAATATTTCCTCCTGAATATAAGATTATAGATATAATACATTGGAGTGTATATTATCAATATTTCTTTTATTTATATATACTTTTATGGTGCGAGTTTTAAGAAACCGATATTTCCATATTATCGAAGGAGAATATCGATATTCCCATATTATCGGTTACTCGATATCGATATCAAAATATCGGATATCCCATCCCTATCTCTTACGAGACTAGCGCATCACTCTGCTCTAATGTTATTGGCCATGGCCGTCGATGTAGGCCCTTTGCAAGGAACCCCTTGTCCCCCAGCAGCTCATCGAAGTGAAATAAGCTTTCACAGAGATGGACCTCGAACCAAACCCTGCGGACATTCTCTTTCGATTTTTCTCACCTCAGAGGGAGTATAGATTACTGGGGGTGTCGATCTCTTGCTAGCGATGGTATGTACTCCGCCCTCTCCTCTACGTCCCTACGCACTCTAAGCAGAGTATCAGCGTATCTGTATTTCCTTGTCCTTGCCACTACCCTTGTAGAGCTGTCTCTAGTGTGCAATCCTCCACTTTTTTGGAAAGTGTCCCTTATCCAAACACTCGTTGAATATGTTCAACAACTTCTACTTGATATAAGGGGGACTGTTCTTGAGGATTGCAGCATCTATGCTACCCAGTCCTGGAGCCCTTCCAATCCCTTGTCTATTCACGGCAAGACGAAGGTCCCACATATCCCATGGTGAACATAGTTCGGTACCGGTGTTTATAGAGAGGAGCGTCTAACCATTCCATCATCTGCACTATCCTTGGACGGATCATCCCTACGGTATGTATTGTCTATATACATCTTTGTAGCCTCCTCCAGGTTGGTTGCCTGTGCACCTCTCACTCTAATAGCCGCCATCAATTGTAACGGCTTAACCTTGCAAAGTGCCACCCTGTACGTGATATCCCAGGGATTCTTCGCTGACTTACGTCCAATAAATTCGTCCCAGGATTTCTCCTTTTGGCAACTTACTCCGTTTCGATAAACCCTATACTTATATATAGATTCTTATCGTAGTGCAGGCCTCCTCTCGTCGTCTCTACACTCCTGGTACCTACGCCTGGCCCCGTAGTATTTTTTTTTTTAACTGTGTAAGAGCCGGCATCCACAATTGGACCGGACGTAATCTCGCCCTTCGGAGTTGGAGGGTAATACTTGCCGCTTCAGTGATGGCGCCCGTCAGTATTGCCACTCTGTGGTCAATCGTGGACTCCTCATCTCCTCATCAGGGTCTTATTCTCCAATTCACTGTCAGCTAATATTCCCTCTAATTCACTGGAAAACGCTCACCACTTCGCCGATCGGGTCACAAACCACTTTTCTACTTCTGGGGCACCGCCTTCCTCCTCCACCACACTGAAGGCTATTACCCGGGGGTCGGAGCTCTTGTCTGACCGTAGGGTCCAGTCTTCAATACTCTTTGCAATGGGACCCATGGAAAGTGTTACTTCAGTCCAACTCTAGCCAAATGTGGGACCCCTTTCACCCGTAAATGAACTCCCTGAAGAAAGGATGATTCTTTTCTTCCATCAAACAAAAAAAGTCCGACTCGGAGAGGGCGAAGATCCCGGTCTTTCTCGACAGCATGGCTTGGTGTCATTCCATGTCGGAGCAATCTACTATTGCAAGATTTATATACTCTACCAAGTCAAAGTCTGTTATACATTGAAGAAAGATTTCTAAAGCAGGGTGCTTCAGCAGTTCCC
Organism: Halyomorpha halys; assembly: GCF_000696795.3. NCBI lineage: Eukaryota > Metazoa > Arthropoda > Insecta > Hemiptera > Pentatomidae > Halyomorpha > Halyomorpha halys. The sequence continues at coordinate 43,279 of NW_027114972.1, forward strand.
ACGATATCAAAATTAACTAACAATATGTTTGCATATATGTTTGTCTTGTTCGATGAAATACGATACGAACTGAGTGGAGTTGAAATTGATCGCGTGAAAAATCCTGGCATTACTTCAACACTGAAAAATTTGGTTTCGCTCAAGGGAGGTTCCCAGTTTTTAGATAACTGGGGATGGTGCTATCCACAAAATGATACGCTAAATGTAACATCAGCAGAGGGGTGCTTCAACCTATGTGTCCCTTTGTCATCTTTGCTTGGATTCTGTGAAGATTATCAGAAGATTGTAATGAACGTGAAGCAAGAACTAGTGTTTGTTAGAAGCAGGCATGATGAAAACTGCTAATTAACCAACCGACCATCATCATCATCATCATCATCATCAGGAAATGAACCGGTAGAAAAAAGTAAAATAGAACTAGAGAAGCTATGCTGGAAGCTGCCTTATATTACAGTAAACGAAAATCAGAGACTGGCCTTGATGCGACATCTTAAACCAGAAAAGATATTTTCAATAGGTTTTAGAACCTGGGAACTTTACGATTATCCTTTACTACCAGCAAGTCAGAGACAAATCTGGCCAATTAAAACTTCAAGTCAGCTAGCCACGTTATATCATATTGACATTCCAAAGTGAAAGATTAAATAATCATGAAAAAGATGCAAGCAACTTTGATCATTGCGATATTTCTTATGTAAAACTGTATTTAAAATTGTAAGCCATATCCGTATGATGGATGATTTGAATATTGAGATCCCATCCAATCGGTTTGCCATGCTCTACAACATGTACGCTTCGTTTCAAAATTCTTATTATGGCGGACAAACGCAACCTTTGTCTTCTTTACAAAACTTTAAAGAAAAAACACCTTTGATTGTAATAGATTGCTCGAAACAATCTGAATCCATAAAAAGTGGACCTGTAGATGTAAGATTAGAATTTGAATCGAAGTTTGCATTTCCATCGAATACGACG
>NW_027114972.1:44667-45846 GCF_000696795.3 Halyomorpha halys
AAATGGGAATATGGAGAAGTTGAATATGAAAATATGGGAGACGTTTTCAAATTTATTGATTGTAAATATGAATTTGTTTTTGTTAAGGGTAGAGATAAGAAAATGTTTTTTTCACAACAGTTGCACACATGTTCTGTAGTGAACTTGGAAGACTTTGGCTGTCCAAAAATTGATTCACTCATTTTAGATGAGCGAAGAAGCCATTGCATCGTGCATAATTATGCTAAAGAGAAATGTACGCAGTACCGAACAGAAGCTTTAGCAGCATGGATAAATAATAATTGGTTTTGAAAAGTATTCACCATGAATGGATGTTATGAATGGAGGTCTCTGGCGTGGTATTATACCCCGTAAACTTGACTGTATGAATGAATGAGAGGTGAATATGATTTCAATGACCAGTTCAACAGAATTATAGCACATTTCTCAACTACAACTGCATCTTTAAGAAACGTTTTCTTATGTAATCGAAAATAGGTTTAGCTTATCGGGTTCAGAACCTTTATTATTATTCACACCTACGATTTAAATATTTGTCGCACTATACCGACCATTTTACAAAGATTTTTTATTTTTATAGATATAATTTAATTTGAATAAATTTAGAAGATTATTTTTATTACATCATGCATATGGATATGTTACGTTTTGTTATTAAAAATTGTTTGCATTTCTGTATGTATTAGTTTTAAGAATATATTTTATGTTTGAATAGATTCAGATTTTGACTGTAAGCTTGTTTTTTATTAAATGTTTATATGTACTGATTTGAAGATTAAATTTATATTTGCATAAATTCAGATTTTTATTTGATTTATTTGTATTGTATACATTAAAATATTTTATTTTTATATTACATATTTATTTCGATATTTTCTATTGTTTTAATATCGATATGGAATTTAAGCAACAATATTCCGATTTTACTTTATCGAAATATCGATATTTTTTTGAAAATGACTAAAATATAATATAGAGATTTTAAATATCAGTTGAAAATCTTGGAGGTTGTGTGGCACCTTAACACCCCAGGACATCCAAAGAGCCGAGGAGGTATTGAAAGGCTCCACAGTACCCTCAGTGACCACCTGCGGGTATATCAGTTAGAAAAGGGGCTGGACCCAGACGAAGCGATGGAACGAGCGATCGCAGCATACAATCATTCCATACACTCGGTCA
>NW_027114972.1:45983-46180 GCF_000696795.3 Halyomorpha halys
TTATTTATTGTATTGTAATTGTATTTTTGTATATACTAGAGTTTACGAGGATTGTTCGTAAACTGGTGGGGGGGAGTTACGGACTGTCAGCTGACAGGTCCATATCGGCTGATCGAGAACAACTGACCGATTGTGTATATATATATATATATATATATATAGACGGAAAGGCTCCGCAAATAGATCAGTCTTTGAGA
>NW_027114972.1:46724-53617 GCF_000696795.3 Halyomorpha halys
GGGGGGGTTGAAACCTTTATATTTAGAAAAAAAAATATGAAATGTGTTATCATTTTTTTTTTTTTTTCATGAAACCGATGTAAGGAAAAACTTATTTCAAATAAATATTTAGTTGATGAGGGATGCAAAAGATTTAATAATATAGCTTTTTCTTTTACTTAGCTAAAATATGTAAGATAATAATAATTTAGGAGTATTTATTTTATGCGTACATGAAAATTGTCAAATCCAGACAAAAAAATGAAAATTCAAGTTTTAATCCAGAATAAACTTTTCATAGTATTCTGAGTCTAAAAAACCAGGTACCAAAGAATGATCTTTGTGTTTATGGGAAACGTAGCTGATAGGAAATATAACTGGAATTAGGTTATCAATATGGGTAGATGTCTGGGATATTACAAATACTTTTTACTAAAATTGATTTCCTGGAAGTGGCACTGTATTTTATTGAATTTACATATTTTTATATATATTTTTCGTTTCAAACGAGTTTGCTTAAAGCCTTTAAATAAATGCACAACTTAACAATGTTTAATATCAGCTAGGTCTTATTATTGATTAATTAAATAGTTCGAAAGGGCTTAAATGCTCAATTTTCAGTATAGCTTTCTCTAACGTACCTTAAATTTTGTTTATTTAAAATAATTAATGTTGATCTCTCATTGTAATTATAAAATGGATAAATATAAACTACAAAAGATTAATAAACGTAATATATTACATATCAAGTTATAGGAGGTAATAGAGAGTGTCCAAAAACGCATATATATGCTGAATTTATTTATAAATGTTCTCGTGTTTCCAAGGTTACTATGACAACAGTCAGTTTTTCAACTTTAAGTATGAAGACAGGGAAGAATAGTATGGCCATTGCCGTCCTGAATAATTATGATACAGTATTTGCTGTTGTTGTTGATTGAAGTGAATAATTAGGTGCTTCAAATACACTACATTGATAACTGAAATAAGACATTGGTATAAATAAAAAAAGAAAGAGAGAGAGATGTATTTATTTCATTTTAGTACACCTTATTATGCATTGATCGGGTACCTCTGTAGCCATATTTCCATTTTTAATTTTTTTTAAGAAATTATTTTTTTTTAAGAAATAGAAGTTATGAGTTTATAATTTGATTAAAAAATATATATGTTTTCCGCTTTTAAAATTTGATATTTTGTTTTTAGAAAAATAACCTTTGAATTGCATTGATTTTTGCTTAGAAATGTTATTTTACATTAGCAGAATATATTTGTTATTGTTTAATTATGTTTGCACTAGTTCTGCTAGTTGCACTTCTTGGGATAGTGCTGATGTAAAATTTTTACAATTAGTATATCATTAGTGATGATCATTTTTTTTTTTTTTTTTGTAAAAAACAAAGGAAAGCAAACAGTCCAAACCTAGACGTTTCTGGTTTTGCTCGGCTTATGGAGTACATTTTTTCTCATTAATCCACCTATGAGTAGGATTAAAGTCCTACACAGCAATTCCCGCATGGTTCATCACCTTCAGTAATGATTCATGTAAAAAATAACCCTTCTCAAAATTGAATGAAAAAAAAATTAGATCAGTATTTCAAAGAAACCGAAAATTATAAATTTCTTTTAAACAGGAGGATTGATTTCGTAGCTTCTTTTTTTTATTATTTAGGAATTTGATCACCAATACCCCTATGTCATAACAGACACTATCTATACAATAACTGAAAAACTCTTTTTCTACGAGTTTAGAATAAAAACAGCTCAAACGATGTAGCTTGTAAGTCTTTCCTTAAACGACTTATTCTTTTCCTACAGAAAAGATAGAACGTATTGTTAATCTTACCCACATTCTTTGCAGAGGATGCCTTAAAAACACGATCACGTCTTCTAAGATTTTAGAATAATTTGAAATATAAACTTCACTAGTAACATTCTAAATGCTCGTTTGAAAGATAATTGAAATGATTACAAAGTAGAATTTAAAAAAAAAAATGTTATTAGGAATATAAGGGAATGTACAGTCAACAATTTTATTATTGTATACAATATTTTTATATTGATCTACTGTGAGGACAGTGGTATGAGTGGACACACCCGACATTTTTGTTTTTTGATATAAAGAAATAATAAAAAATTCATTCAAATGACTATGTTATTAAATCACACTGCAAATCATTTCACCAGTGTGCAATCATTTGCAGCAATTTTTGAAGATTTCTTCAATTCGTAATCAACTGAGTTCTCAAAGAACTTTGCAGCATTATCAAGATTTTTGTTTATTAAATTAATATACATTCCATCAATTCTTTATTCTTATGATGAAACATGATCTTGAGCATAAAAACTGAAACTTGTTAGGGAATAGAATGGCAAAATATGGTGTTGTCAGCGTGATAGCTAGTGGCAGCTTGGTGGCCCCTGGAGTAAAGAGCATTCCGTGGAGGGGGAGTGTATCAAGTGGATGAGGCGTGCGGGGCATGTAAACCTATCGCAGATCCAGATAAGAGAAACGCTAGGTCTGCGGTGTCGTACCGCAAAATGGCCCCAATCGATTGATCGGGAGGAAAGCCCGAGTACATAACCTCTCCTCTATGTCCTCTTATCACCCTGAGCTGTCCGAGTTTGGAACAAATAGTTCATGAAACAAGTCCTTTATTTTCTGTAGCCCATATAAAAAATGGAGGCAGGGATTTAATTTAGGATTCAGTGGTCAACACTACACAACAAACATCTTTTGTTGTAACTGCTTAAATATTTTAAAACATTTGCCCAGAAATATTATGAAAAAATTTTGTTCCACATTTAAAAAAAAAAACAAACCTGAACTCAAGTATTCTATTTGAACTATTCACTTACATAGATGTTTACCCCTCCTTGTCCCCATCGTCCTTACCATTTGTGGAATTTAGATTTGATTTTCGCTGGGTCAAAACAGTCGCGAGTTACAGACTACCCTCACCATTTTAATCTAACGCATCCTAAAAGGGTAAATTGCGGAAAAATGTTAACCGTTTTCGACAACCTTACGCACGAGTACGGAAAATCAAAAATCCTAAAAAAAAATCGTTTCAAATTCTGTTTTCCGCCATCATTATGGATATTTCATCATCATGGCGACTATTTTATTCTCAAGAGCCGGTCGAGAAAACTCATATGATGAAGTATTCTTAAAAGGAATCAGATTCCAAAACAGTTTTTTTCTTAAATTTGGAAAATTACTGAAGTTAGGGGGAGTGAAACATAGCCCAGTTATTCAAAATTTACTAACCATTTAATCATAAATGTTTTCTTTCGGTCACCCACTACACCATTTTTTAACTTAAACAATAGAATTTTATTTTTCATTTAATCATTTTCATTTTTCAATTATACAGTCTACTTCAACCCTACCAGCCAACCAAAAGTGAAGTGTGTCCGGCAATTCGGTTGAGGGCATGCTTCATACACTGAAGTCTTTATTGTTACTTTGTTTAGTAAACAGTAAACTAAGAAGGAGGTAACTGGAAAATAATTTTAAAAAATATTTTATTATTATTGAGAAGCGAATGATTACATTTTAGAAACATTATCATAGACATTACTTTCCCTTAGGCGAAGGTTCAGGCATTCTCACCTTTCCCCTGAAATAAAATATTCCAATTGTTCCAAACATAAATAAAAAAGTAACATGTACTTGTATATTATAAAAAATTATTTTGTTTTTCATTAGGAAAATATTTTACCCTCACAAATGTAGATTTTATGTTACTGAATAAATATGATTATGTCATTATATATCATTATGACATTTAAAAACATTACCGTAGCAGATTCATATTTTATGTCAGAAAGCTAATTTCGTTTATTTTAGCTTCCCTACCTCAAATAAAAGTATGAATTTCATAAATCGATACGACTACACTCTAAATTGTTTTCATATAGCTTATACATAATTTTAACTGACATTATTCATATTTGTTGTTGTTGTTGTCTGGGGCCCAAGGGCGTAAAACCCTGAGCTCATCAACGCCCATATTTCGCCCTTTATAATTCTATCTCGTTTATATTTATAATTCTATTTCACTTTATTTTTCTCTTTAAATAATTAGGAAAAAAATTTAATTAATTACTTATTTTGGAATTTTTCAAATTTTCAGGTTTAAATCTTGTTCAAAAGGCCATTCCTTTTTAAGAAAACCAAAACCATTTCCACGTTCTTCTGGTCATCATTCAGAGCATCCGATACACTCGGTCCTACTCCCAATCTACTCAAGTTCGCGGAATAGAAATGACATTCCTCAAATATGTGACTGATCGTAAGTACACTGTTGCAGTATTGACATTTTGGCGGTGGCTGACCACTGATCAGATATGTATGAGTTAAACTTGTATGACCTATTCTCAATCTGGCCATAGGAGGTAGCTATGGACCTATAGACCCTGCGATTGGAACGGTTTGATGTGGTTCATGGTTTAATGGTTTTTTTAATAGTTTTTAATTTGCTTGGCGGGATTTCATGTGGCATGACTTGCCAACTAGATAATATTTCATTTTTCATCGGAAGATTTATTTCTTAGTGTGCAAGTGCAAGAGCTTGCTTAACTGCATTGTCCGCCAGTTCATTTCCAGCGATCCCCACGTGACCCGGCACCCACATAAAGCAAACAGTTTTTCCCAAGTTTTCGAGCATGTTGGTATAATTGTGAATTTTTATGATCGCCGGGTGTTTCGGGTAAAAAATCTTCATGGCTTTTAGTGAACTTAAAGAGTCGGTAATGATACTATGTTTGTATGCGTCACTGTCATGGATAAGTGGAGCACTAAGGCTATTGCATGTAATTCAGCTGTATATACACTGCATAATTTATGCAGTTTTATTTTATGGTGTGAGTTATTTGTGATGAAAGAGGATGCTGTAGATTAGTCAGATTTTGATCCATCAGTATATATCAAAAAAGGAATAGTTTGACAAAGACGTGAGAACCTAGTTCTATATCCAGTAGGTGACGTACTACCTTTGAGAAATTGGGATAATTGGAGCATTGTATTTGGTAGCCTGTGTATTCATGGAGGATTGATGACTTCCGGGATGTACAGAGGTATTTCTTTAAAGAAATCAAAAGCAGTATGTGTTCTTTCTGCCAACGGGAGTGTTGAATTTATTTTACTTCTAAAAAAATTTGAATATTTAGGTTTGAAGATGTATTTATGCGTAGGGTGATCGTTTTGAGGGTATAATTTTGAATGTTTATCCCCATTTTCTTCCTTCTGAATAAAAGAGGATGTAGTCCAGCTTCAGAACAGACTAAGAATGGGGCTAGTTCGATACGTATCTCAGTATTATGAACCGCATCTAGTCTGGCAAGGATCCGGTGTCTGGCAGAGCCCTAAATGAAACATCCACAGTCTATCTTCGAGTATACCAGAGTCTGGTATAGTTTGATAAGTGTGTGTCTGTCCCAGAGTCCCAAGAGATGCCGCTAAGAAAGCGTAATACATTTAATTTTTTTATTACATTGGATTTTAATGTTGAGATGTGCGTTTCCCAATTTAGTTTCCTATCAAATATCATCCCCAGGAATCTGTGGTTATTTGTGTAGGGTGTATAACCGCCTAAATATAGTTCAGGAGATGGTGGGGTTATTCTTTTTCGGGTGAAATGGAGGCATTTAGTTTTCTCAGGTGAGAAATCGAGACCGATTGAGAGTGACCAGTTATTAATTCTATTGATTGCTTCCTGTAATTTATGTTTCATGGTAATTGTATTCGTGGATCGACAACGAATGGCTAGATCGTCCGCGAATAGTAGCGGTATAACCCAACTTGGCAAGTTGAGTCCCAAATCATTAATTGCTAGACAAAATAGTGTTGGGCTGAGAACACATCCTTGTGGGACTCCCCTAATCTGTTCGCGTTCATCGGAAAATTCGCATCATATTTGTACTCTGAAGTGGTGATGTGAAAGAAATTGTATTATGTATTGGTACATTTGCCCTTTGAATCCGACAGCTGATAATTTTCTAAGGATTATATCATGTTTTATATTACTAAATGCTTTTTTAAGATCGAAAAATATCGCGATTGAGTGTAGAGAATTAATAAATGAACGTTATTATTTTACTGAAACAGCTTGTGAGGTGTCTGGGTCGGTAGCTGGTTGCTATCCGCTTGTCCTTTCCATTTTTTAAAATTGGGATTATTATTGATTCCCGCCAAGTACTTGGGAATTTCCCAGTGAACCAGACATGATTGTAGTAGTCAAGGAGCCATTTTAGCATGTTATTTGGGAGTTTTCTTATCATGTCATAGTGGATTTGATCATGTCCGGGTGTAGTGCCTTTAACGGTATTTAAGATATGTTTTATGATCAGAGAAACGAAGAAACCGAGACAGTGCCAGAGTTCTGCGGCATACTGACCATTAGCAGTATGCCGCAGAACTCTGGCACCCTCTAACAAAATTCAAGACAAATTCACCGAGATGTTTGAGATGATCCAAGTACAGGGTCGAATGCAATTTCTATCCACAGTACTAAAGATTCAGTTGGCAAAAGAACTGGGCAAGAAAGAGGGAATGCCGAAAGACCGCTCGTTTGTGGAATGTGCTCAAGATCTGATTGATACAAGCGCTAGAGAGGTGGAGGCCCAAATGGAAGTTGAGGAGCCAGGGTGGACTCGGATGGAATATAATCGGCCAAGAAACATCCCAAACCCTTGGAGAAGAAGAGACCAAAGTGATGGTAGAAGAGAGAGAAATAGTAACATGGAAAATAGAAGGAGCCAAGTTAAACCCAGAAACAATGGTCGGCGGGAGGACCCCAAGTCCCATGGGTGTGGTAAAACTGGACACCTGGTAGCACAATGTCCCCGCACCCGATGTTTTGAATGTGGGACAGAGGGACATATAGCTCGACAGTGTCCCTATATGTATC
>NW_027114972.1:53667-55522 GCF_000696795.3 Halyomorpha halys
CTGGTAGCACAATGTCCCCGCACCCGATGTTTTGAATGTGGGACAGAGGGACATATAGCTCGACAGTGTCCCTATATGTATCGATGGAGGGAGCAAAATGTGCCTGAACCGATGGAGGTCAATGATCAGAGATTACGGAGAAGGGTAATCTCTCGAAGGACGAACGGATCCAGGAGTGAATCCACGGAAATAACAGAGACCTCAGGAACAGAAACTGAAGTAGGAGGCGAAAAGGAGAAGCAACTAGAACACGAGGAGAGTCTGATTCAAAGCTGCCAGGGTCAAAACTACTTGTTTAAAGATTCCATAGGCAGCCATTATTTACAAAAAATGGATGAGAAAAGAGAATTGAAAATGAGAAATCACAAACCAAAAACTCTCCTTTAAGAGGAAAAATTACTCCGGTATCTAAAATTCCCTGGTTTTGGCACCAGTTAAACGTATGAGAGCACAATAAATGGAAAAAAAGGTTTAAAAAAAAAATACAACTCGGTTGTATCTCAAAGTCTCACTTTTATTCAGTACAGTACGCCTATATATAATAATAATAATAATAATATAGAAATACTACATTCTATGGTATGTTGATGTATAGTACGTGGAAGTCATGCAGCAGGGAATGCAGAAGAGCAACTTTTTGTTGTTATGTATTTTACATATTTACCAATTGCAAAGTTTTACATTGTAAACGTTCAATAAATACCTTTCGTTACTGTTGGGAAATGCGTTATTATTAGAAGCAGTGGTCTTCGTAATTTCTAATTAATTGTAATTACAAGAACAATTCGATAAATGCCGTTATATCACTTGTTCTCCTTGATATTTAGAAACAATTATTTTAATTTAAATTATTTTTTTATTTTTAAAGCGAAACTGTATTCATGCATAGCTTTAGCAACTACAGTGGAAGGCTCAAATGTGGTTACATCAAGACATAAATGTTTTAATCCCTAATCCGCCTAAATAATCCATTGTTGTGTCAATCAAAGGCTTACCAAATCTAGATCTTCTAGTATTGCTTACAAATCCATTTTTTTTCTCGAAAAATTCTAATTGACTGAGATTTTAGAAAATCTATTAAAAGTAAATTAGCCGAAATAAAACATACAGTGTTTTTTTTTAATCCCTGAAGAAATAAATCCATCGATGATATTCTAGTTGTTTTTCAAAGTTTACAAAGAAGCATTAGATAAATCAACCACGGAAATGTTTTGCCGACCCTACTTTGAAGGGCTTTAGTTAAAGCCTCATGGGAAGAATCTGGATCTGGAAAGTTGAATGATGGCCTAGGGAGAAAGTTAAGGAAAGTATAAGGATAAGCTAAGATAACAGGTGGAAATTGTTTTCCAATGCACGTAGGCTTTTTAGCATTAATCATAATTTAGTCTCCTCTTCTCACCATTTCTGTTATTCAGTTATTTTCAAAATGTACCAAGTTTCGTGTTTTTGGATGGACCGATTTTCTGGATTAAGACGGCATCATTTATAAATATCAGTCCTGTAAGTTTTCTGAGTGATTTGTTTAAAGAAGAACTACATCCTCAGTTCATTATCTATGCATTAATAGTCTCTTTTGCACTAGTTTTCTCATTTACAACATGTATAATACAGTGTTTATACAGTTAATGAAATTGACATGTGTAGGTAGTGCGTGCATGGGTTGTTAGTAATTATTATTATTATTATTACACTGAGGGTCGGGAATCCCTTCCTCACTTCGACCCAATTGGATCTTTTGTGAGTTACCCCTCTTTCCACTAGAGATCCCATATGAATCCTATGCTTCTTATGAAGTTCAATAATTCTTTTGGGTTTATTCTAGAAATGTCTTCAGGCTCCATTCTGTCCTGTCCCA
>NW_027114972.1:60540-69827 GCF_000696795.3 Halyomorpha halys
TATCCAGAGTTCGCATAGTTCGACTGTTAACCCACAGCCATACATCCAAAACCTATGCTGTTCCGTCTTGGATTGGGGGATATTTATTGACTTCCCAGTCTAGATCCGCCGTGTTCAGTATGAGCAGGGTCACCTCTTGCAGGATGCAGTTCTTCACCGCGCACGGACGGTCCTGGTTGTAGCATCCTCAAAACCTCCGCCTAGGCATCTTTGGTCTTTCAGCTACTACCCTGGGACTGAGTGAAGGAAACTTCTCCCCAGTCCCTTGACCCCTTGTTAGTAAATAAAGGGCAATATTTAATTAGCGGATATTAAACCTCGAGAGTAAGAAAAAAGCTCGTATAGACAATGATCTGATTTCAGAAAGACAGGAAGTTTAAGTTTTCTGATTTTTTTTTAAGCAAGCCACAGTTGAATGAGCATTCGACCAGTCAATGTAATACGGGAATAGTAAAACTTTTTGTCTTGAAAATTCACACTGGAGGTTTCCTTAAGGTTTTCCTCAGCGCCGTCATGTGTTAAATTTACACCAACTCAAGAAAATCTTTTGTATTGAATAAATTTCAATTTCGTATAATAAAGTTTGGGTTTCTTTTAGGATGAGTTGATTATAGGCTCCTGATATGTTCAAACGTGTATTACCAAAATAGCTTTTTCCGAATAAGAAGTATTGTGAAAATAAAAATATATTAAACTAACATCGTTTCTACGAAATAGTAGAGAAATAAAGAATACTAACCTAATTTGTGGTAATATGGAAATTTATCTCCATCGGTTCCCCTGGTCCCATCTCTGCCCTTTTGTACATATAAGGGCACTGTCGTGCTATGTGGCCTTCATTGCCGCACTCAAAGCACCTAGTGCGGGGGCAATGGACCAACAGGTGTCCTACATGGACAACCTGCTCATTTTTAGTAAAACGGAGGAAGAACATGTGTCCTACTTGCGCAAGGTGTTCGAACTGGCGAAAAATCAATATTGGGTAGAAATCAGATAAATGTTTTAGGACACACAATATTTGAACAGGGAGTCAGGCCAGACGCAAACAAGGTAGACGCGATAAGGAAAATGGCGATTCCAACGGATGTTAAGGGAATCAGGAGATTGTTGGGCGCTCTGAATTACTATTGACAATTCGTACCGGTATCTGGTACCCATCAAAAACCTTCTGAAAAAGGGGAATAGGGTGCAGGTGACGCTCGATATGGTGGAAAACATTAGGAAATGCATGGAGGCGCTTCAGAAGGAACCGGTGTGGACATTCCCGGCCTTTGAACGTACATTTATGATCACCACGGACGCAAGTGAGTACGCGTTGGGAGCAGTAGTGTCGCGAGATTGCGAGGGTGGAGAGCGACCGGTGGCGTACGCTAGCAGGCGGTTAATAGATGCAGAGACTTAAGCGAGAACTGTTACCTGTTAATTCCCTTAACATCCGTTGGAATCACCATTTTCCTTATCGCTTCTACCTTATTTGCGTCTGGCTTGACTCCCTGTTCCGATATTGTGTGTCCTAAAAAATTTATCTGATTTCTACCCAATATTGATTTTTCGCACGATAACTTTAACCCAAATTTCCGGACCTGTTCGAACACCTTGCGCAAGTAGGACACATGTTCTTACTCCGTTTTGCTAAAAATGAGCAGTTATATATACAGGTGTATATCTGGCACATGGACTCGTCGATTCCCCGTAATAATTCGTCCATCAATGTTCGCCTCCCCATTTACACTACAGGGCCCAACTAGGGTGATTAATTGATAATGACATACCTGGACATCCATCTGGAGTTTCCTCTCACCGCCGCTCAGCTTCTTCAGCGCCTCCCGGGACAGGGTGGTGTGGGAGCCCCCCGTGTCCACGAGGCATCTCACGCCGCTCACCTTGATGATAGGTAGACCGCTGATCTCTCCTTTGATATTGAAAATGTCTAATATGCGCTCGCCCCTATCCTGGCACCCTCCTCAACTCTCTTGCCTAGATCTCCTCCCCTCATTCACTCGGCGCCTTCTACTGCTTAGAGGTTTATTCCTCTGCTCTCCTATTCCTTCCCCCTCTATTCCAGAGGCTTATGATGCTTCAGAGGTTTCACTAGAGGACTTACTAGGTTTATAGTCCTCTCATCTTCTCCGCCGTATCCGCTGAAAATTTAATGTGTTCCATCTTCCATCATCGCCATCCTTGCATCCTCCTCTCTAGCGCTCGCGTCGATCATGTCTTGAGAACATTCCAAAAACGTGCGATCCCGGGGAAAACCTTCCCTTTTATTCGTCTCCTTTGCCAGTTGTACCTTCATTATGGAGTCGATGAAATTCATCTTCCAACTGACTACATCCGCTCCAAGAGTCTCTCTCATCTTTTCTGTAGCCAGATTAAACTTGCCTAACAGCGTGGCTGCGTATTGTCCGTTAGACTGCCCGTGCTTTCTCCTCTCCCGCAGCATGTTGAAAATGTCTTGGTCTTGGCACCACTTACGAGCACTTGGGCTAAAAGACTTAAAAAAAGGAAAAAAGAGAACAGAATTATAGCGCACGCTTACTAGAAAGATACTGCTTTATTATCTCTGTGATCCTTATACACATTATTGGGGTTTATTTAAAAATTTTATCCTAAACAATTTTGATGAAAACTATATGGAATTCGAAAATGGAAAAACGTAAATAAATACAAAAAAATAAATAACCTAGAGTAAAATGGGACATTATTGTGTACGAAAAATTAATTTTCAGGAATAAAATAGATAAAATCGTATTTATTTCTGTCTAATGTTATATTTGTAGAAATTACAATCGATTCGATTAAAAAATTAGATTCATAAATAGTTTTTAAAGTCTGGTTCAAAACTGAGATTTTACTTAATTTTTATGTTTCTCATTAACGAAAACACCATACATTTTCAACTGCTGGGTTCAGAAAAAATTGTAAATATGACTGTTAATCTTTCATGTTAAAAAAGTTTTAAGACTTTTTTCAGTGTAATTGCAATTCCATCCTATTAAAGCTTAAAGAATATTAGTTAGAAAATTGAAAGAATAACAATAAGTCAATTTCCTAATCTTTTGTCAACGAGCCAAATTGATTGATTTTTACCTTTGATTTTTACCTTGATTTTTAGCCTATTGATTTTTAAATTTAACAATTTAGCGCATATATCTTATCAATCAAAGCTATTTTAAAAAATTAAAATAGCAGAAGGATCGAAGAAATAAATTTATAACTTTATGAAAGAAAGGATTTTATTATGGAAAACTCCCAAAACTTCCTGTTAATTTTTGTAATTAAAGATAATCTATAATAAATGAGGTATGTGACGGAACCAACACTATGACTTTATCCCTTAGAGCTCCTGAGAAAAAGAGATATTCAAAAAGTGCATTTTCTACACACTTCATATGTCTTTACCTTAGGATGACTTTAAATACATTATTTGATAAACAAAAATCAATTGACAAAGAATAAAACATTTAAGTGAAGAACAATAACTCGAAAACGGGCGTTTATAATAATTAATGGACACAAAACTAATTTTGAGATGAAAATAAGCTCCCCATTCATAATGGCATTTAATTAAAGTTGTGGTTGGACAGGAGGTCAAGCACTGAAGCCTTCGTTATTTTTCAAGTTTTGATTGTGCCAGTGCTGTTCCCTCACTATTGTTGCCATACTTATTCGTTTGATGCCTCCTTCCAAATAAATATACAATTTACTTCCTAATACAGTATAAAAAATGTTATGTTTTGGTCTTAAATCGACCCATCTGGGAATTTCTAAGATTTAAGATTATTCTTTCAAAGTTATGTGAATATTAAAACTCAAGAAGATACAATATATAATACTTTAACAACAATTATCCATAAGTATAAAATTACTGCTCCATAACGTCTGAACAAACATGAATATAAGGTGTTCTTGGGGAATGTAAGCATTCCTGCAGAGATACACTCAAGGGGCCTTGCCTTGGTCAATATTATTGAAGGTGCTCCTCAGACGTGTGAATAGCATTGTATCAATATTATGTTACTTACCATTTTTCATTCTCCAACGAACTGTCTTTCTTTCTGACTGTCTTATTCTTATCGAAATAATCATTTTAAGTTAAATGAAGTTAGTGAAATATTTAAAAGCTATTAAGCTTTTAATGGTTTGATTTGCTTAAATTTTTCTAAACTGTTATGCTATACCTAGTGAGAAAGTACTGTCATGACAATAGCTTCACTACTGTGATATATACAGTAAACTATCACGCTGCATCTAGTGTGACAGTACTGTGATGACAATAAATTTTTTATTACAGTAGCATCGTCACCATAACATGTACTATCAGCTACCATGCTGTATGTACTGCGTCAGTACATTCTTACTATTATGCAGTTTGATCGTTGCAGAGGCTGTGACATGTCCCGATATAAACTGGGTATAACTGCTTTTATATAAAGTTAGGATTAACTATCACACAGGGCTCAACATTACGGCAACTATTATACATCTTACACCATGGTAGTGGGAATGTACCAAATGACCCTAATAATTTTTAATTTTCAATTAGTTCATTTATTATGATAAAAAAAAAACCTCAATTCAAAATCTTTTCATTTATTAATCTGATGAGTCAATCGGCTACTGTGTTGAAGATGTAAAGAAAATGTATTGGAAAAAACAACTTCTTACACAAATATTGTAGAAGATATATAAGATGGTTTTATGTTTAATTTACATAAATACTATACACATACATATAACGTATACAACTACTATACATTAAGCTTCTTGGAGGACTGGCGAGTTCTTAGTTACAGTTAAGGAGACTAGGTAATTGAGAAGCCGATCACTAGGCTGAGACCAGATGCCGTCTTTATAGAGAAAAAAAAAACAAGCGTCCAAAAAGAAGGTTTTTGTACTTCCTCTGCTGTCAGCAGACTCTGTCCTGAATATCCTACCATGAGAAACATACTTCTTTCAAGGATTTAGAAGGAATTTTCTAAAAGATTTTATGAAAGACCGGGTCGCATGTGCGGTTCCCCGAGCTGAAGTCGGGCCATAACTTGTGGAATAGGCATATCGTTATGGAATATCGTTTCGATTCGGCAACAGAAAATAACTCTTATTTGGTCAATAGGAATTGGGAAGACACCAAAAAATAAGTTTAATGCAATAGGTCAAAGCCATTGGGGTATTGCTCAATATCACAGTATCCTCAAACTTGTATTAGCTCCTATTATCTCTAATTTCTCCTCTATTACATTTTTCTGAGTAATAACTAAACTTATTATAATCAATTTCAGTCTTAGTAGCACCGAGCGTACTAAAACTTCACATTTCAATAGCATTTGTTTGTGTTTTTGTAAATGATACTAATTAGATAAATGCTTACAATTTGAAATTCCAAGGTTTCATTTCATTTTACTTTTCTTTTTTTTTGTCAACTCCACAAATCTATTTTATTCGAATTCAAAATAAATGCTTCTTTTATTTATTTATTTATTTATTGATATTTACAACTGTATAAAAAAATACAACAAGTAAATTTGATCATAATGACATAATGATATGATACAGGATGTAGAGAAACTACCCAGTAGTAGAACTCTAAAAACAGTTTACAATATAAGGTCACGAGGCCATCTTCTTTTCAGGCGCCTCGGAGGATTGCCAGGAATGGAAGAGGAAGCAAGGTTAGAAACTAGTGGGTTTGGGTGGTTAGGGATAATATCGTTATTGTTATGGAAGGAATAATATCGGGTTCGGGCTAGATCGGTTACATGAGGAACATTTAGGTCTTTATGGATGGTTTTATTAGTAACAAAATAAAAAATAAATGCTAAAAATACTCTATGAATAGAAAAATAGGATTCTCGGATTTGTTTCTGTCCTGACCCTTAACTTTTATTTGAGAAATGTTTATAATAAATATTTTATTTGGCCAATAAAAATTAAAGTATTAACTAAAAAAGATTGTGATTATTTGAAAACAATGTCAGTTTTTCTCAAGTTTTTTACTTGATATAGCAGATATATTAACTATATATAAAGTTTATAACTACAAATAGATTTATGTTTCTGATCCATTGTTAACAACTATTTATTAATAGCTAATTTAAAAATATAAGGGTATTTTTTTTTTCGTTTGTGCCTAAATTTCCACCAGATTTTGCAACATTATAAAGTACCGAGGTTTTTTATAATAGAACGAATATAAAAATATAATCTTTAATATTTATCAGGAGTACTATGTTGTGCTAATTATTATGGTTAACCCCTGTACCTGGTTGTTACATAACCTTTATGATCGTTTAAAAAGAATAAAAAAGATTTTATTTTAGTGTTGTCCAATTTATTAACAAAAGAACAATAAGTATACATTAAAGTTATCACTTAGCATGCATTACATTCAAGTTAGTGTTTATTTGACTGATTTTAATTTTATTTTTTATTGAAAATTAAATTATTAGAAAAAAATATACAATATACAATTCGGAAATAAAGTTCTTGATAGAGTCTAGATATTTTATTAATAATTGTCCTCATTGAACATTCGGACTTTATGGTATCTTAAAAATTTATTACTTTTAGTCAAAGTTCGGTTTAGGGATGGCAACCACTGCAAGACACATTATTGAAGAAAATCGTTAACAATTAGTATGTAAGCTATTACAAAACAAATAAACATTAATATAGAAAGCAGACTAAAAACCTTTTGAAACTTTGAATAAACATGGATTTGTATCTACTGAAATATACTACCAATCATTTTTCTTTATGAAAAAAAAATGAGTAAAAATACAAGTTTATTCCTGAGGATGTTTGGTTTAGCGTTGCTCTCAAGCAATTAATTAGGAAGCTTCAAATTAGTAATTGAATCATATTATCTTAAATTGTTTAGTTGATCTATCGTTAATTTGCTGCCGGGCTGTGAAGTTTGTGTTAGTGTTGTAACACAGTAATAATTGGTTTTTACTTAAGATATAAATGGTAAGAGGAAGTATTCCCATCTTTAATTATAAAAAAAAAAAAAAATGTCTGTTATGAAAAAAGGGAGGAGGAACATTATGAGAATGCCCGCATTGCACCATATTTGATTTATAGGAATATTTAAAGCAAAATTATTATTTGTCCCTAAACATATATTTGAAACTTATTTAAATTATATAAGGAGGCAGTGACAGATATATTCCACCTAGGACTACAACATATTTCCTCTTTTGCCCCCCCCCCTCCTCCCCTGGATCCTTCCCACTAGAGACAACTATAAAGCCCAAGTGCAGTCGTTCCTGCGGCTACCTCATGTCCCGCTCATAGCCGTTATGGGTAGTATCTTTACCAAGGGTTGAGAGCAATCGGACCCCCGGGAGAAAAAGTCTCATAACTCAGGGGTATAAACCATTTTTACTTTTTTAGTCGCCTCCGTTGTTTTCGACTTACGACAATATTTCATCCATATATATCTGTCCGAATTGGCCCCGAGGCCCAACGCTGCTGGGATCTATTTCGATATTCCTATTTTCGTATTGATTTATGAATCCACGAAGCTTGTTTAATAAGCAAACTAAAATCAGTGTTACTCTCATATCAGATAATGAATACAGTAGTACCCCGCTTAAATGTATTGAATGGTACACAATGACTAAACTCAGCATTAAAGGTAGACAAAAGTCGAGTGTTTTGGGCCGAACCGTAGCTCAGGGATCAGGCGCAAGACTATCGTCCTGAGGTCTGCGGGCAGTGCCGGGTTCGAATCCGGCCTCGGGGAATTTAATTTTTCATTAAGTAGCGGGCTCACAAAATGAAAAACTGTGACCCCCAACCGTGGTTAAAATAGGTTGGTCACCTGTAGATAACTAGGCGAACATCACCTTCGACGTAGATTGCCTTAAGAAAAAAAGTCGACACAAAAATTTCATATATTAAAGTATAAGATGTTGTTATCTATAATTTTGTTTAACTTTTTTGAATTAGTATTCCTAATTGGATATTAGTTAAATTTAACCGGAGGAAAGAGCAATCTCTTGCTTTAGTAAAAAGGTCAATGGAGGGTGTGCTTGGCGAAGGGGCAGAAGTGCGGACATGGACGGAGGAGTCCCTTTTCGAGCTGCGAGATTTGGATGATCTCACCACCAAAGAGGAGGTTATGGAGGCCTTAGAACCTCTTCTGGGAGAAGATTCAATGCCCATCACAGCAGTAAAATTCATCCGGAAAGCCTATGGTGGTATGCAAACGGCGGTCATTTCACTTCCGGTTCTCCAGGCTAGGAATAGGAAAGGTCCGAGTAGGACTGGTGGTTAGCCGTGTACGTGAAAGACTCAGAGTTACAAAGTGTTTCCGTTGCTGGGAATATGGACACATTGCTCGAAATTGTGTAGGATAGAACGAAACTATGGTTAAGCAGGTCACAAAGCTAGTGATTGTGACCAGAAACCTCAATGCGCATTATGTGTGGGAAATGGAGATGCCGACCATCCCAGCGGAAGTAATAAGTGTCCAGCTTTCCGTCCACTTCAGTTGAATTTGAATCATTGCGAAGCTGCTCAGGATATCCTTTACCAAACGGTACGAGAACAGCACATTAACGTCGCTATTCTCTGCGAACAATATAAAAATCTGGATGGCAACTCGTGGGTATCCGATGTCAGTGGTAAAGCTGCTTTTTGGACTTGTAATTCCCAAACTATTCAAGAAGTGAATACTACATCGCACTCCCGCTTTGTATGGGCGAAGATCAACGACGTGTACATCTTTAGCTGCTACATCTTTCCCAGCATCACAAGAGAAGACTTTGCGAATTTATTGGATCGCATTGTGTTAGAGGCTAGTTGTCATAAGCCAACTATCATAGCGGGTAGCCTGGGCAACTGAATGGGGAAGTTGGTTAACAAATCGACGTGGTGAAGCTCTTCGTGAAGATTTCCCACAAATGAGTGATATGTTCCTAATGAACACCGGAACAAACCCGACGTTCACTAGAGCAGGAAGATCATCTATCATCGATTTGACGTTCACGAGTGGTCGTCTGCAACGGATTGCAACTTTTTTTTTTCCTAGCCCCTATAGAAATTTTTATTGTTAAAATTTTTATACATATACATATTTATAAAATTGTTCTTTTCCTTCATTTCATTTCGTATCATGGCATTGTCGAATTCTCTGCCTGAATCTGAAGAGATGCGCTCCGGAACTCCGTAAAACTAAAACCACATTCGGAGAGCTGCCAGTACTGCTTCCGACGACTTTTCCTGAACCTGGTGTGCCATTGCCACCTTACTGAACAGATCAATTATGGTTATCCATTTAA
>NW_027114972.1:74847-75884 GCF_000696795.3 Halyomorpha halys
AGATTTTCAAGTGTATATGAAACATACAACATATTTACTTATCGTATTATTTTGTACAGTTGTAAATTACAATAAATAAATAAAAAAAAAAAAAAAAGGCTTTCACCGATACTTAACTGGTGCCGAAACCCGGGAACTTTAGATACCGGATTAATTTTCAGTCTAAAAGAAAATTTTTTTTTCATTGTTCTCTTTTAATTATGATCAGTAACGGATTAGAGAGAAAAGCAGCTCTATATCTATAGAATATGAACCAAAACAACCAACCTCAAGCTGCAGTTAACCAAGCTTTAGCAGCTGCCTACCTTCCTCCGCAGGTGATTCAACCATTACCAGAAGTCACGTTAGCGCAATTTCATGGCATGACGCTAGAATGGATCAAGGTCCGTACGGCAACTGCCCAGGACCTGAGAAAGGCGGTGTCGGACCTAGAAAAATTCACCGGAGAGACCGGATTGAGCGAATAGAAGCGAAGATGTTGGAGGATCTATTGGACAACGAGGATGCAAAAGCACTGAAAGCAGCGGTAGTCTGCCGTGTAAAAAGGAGGAGGAGGACGGTGGACCCCAGAGGAGGATATATTCATGATGTTCAGAGAAACGAAAAAACTGAGACAGTTTAATAGTCAGTTTGCCGCAGAACTCCTGGCACGCTATAACAGAATTCAAGACATTCGAATTCAATTCCTATCCACGGTACTGAAGATTCAGTTGGCAACAGAACTGGGGAAGAAAGAGGGAATGCCGAGAGACCGCTCGTTTGTGGAATGTGCTCAAGATCTCTCAAGCGCTAGAGATGTGGAGGCCCAAATGGAAGTAGAGGAGTGGACTCGGATGGAATATCATCGGCCAAGAAACATACCAAACCCTTGGGGAAGAAGAGAACAAAGAGATGGTAGAAGAGAGAGAAATAGTAACACCGAAAATAAAAGGAGCCAAGTTAAACCCAGAAACAATAGTGCGCGGGAGGACCGCAATTGCCATGGGTGCGGTAAAACGGGACACCTGGTAGCACAATGTCCCCGCACCCGATGTTTT
>NW_027114972.1:75934-77177 GCF_000696795.3 Halyomorpha halys
GAAGAAGAGAACAAAGAGATGGTAGAAGAGAGAGAAATAGTAACACCGAAAATAAAAGGAGCCAAGTTAAACCCAGAAACAATAGTGCGCGGGAGGACCGCAATTGCCATGGGTGCGGTAAAACGGGACACCTGGTAGCACAATGTCCCCGCACCCGATGTTTTAAATGTGGGACAGAGGAACATATAGCTTGACAGTGTCCCTATATGTAACGACGGAGGGAGCAAAATGTGCCTGAACCGATGGAGGTCAATGCTCAGAGATTACGGAGAAGGGTAATCTCTTGAAGGACGAACGGATCCATGAGTGAATCCACGGAGATGTCCGAGACCTCAGGAACAGAAACTGAAGCAGAGGACTATGAGCGAGAGGATAGCCAGCAAGGCAAGAGGAGGACTTGGAGACGAAAAGGAGAAGCAGCTAGAACACGAGGAGAGTTCTGAGGAGCGTACCCACAGAGGGGCTGCCGCACGTTGGAGATCAACTATTTGAGAGGAGAACACGGCGGTTTGTCTATAATAGAGGTTGCAGGAGTGAGGAGTCTGGTAGACACCGGTAGTTCCAGTACTATCATGTGTCGAGAGGCTGTAGAGAAGTTGTGTAGTGGAGAGAGAGCACACCGGATTCAGGTATGTCACTGTAGGTTAATTACCCTGGGCGGCCCTTGCGAGGTAAAGGCTTCAACCATTGGGGATTTAGTAAGGGCATCTACCGCTCAACCCCATAAACCGAGGGAATATAAAGTAATTGTAGGATGTGACCTGCTAGGGAAGGTGGGTGCTTGGATTAAGAATAGCAAGGGAAAATGGAATATTAGGATAGGAGGTAAAATCTACAAATGTCGTCAACAACAGAGGAATGAGGATGCATGAATTGGGATCAAGCTGAGGACTGAAGACAGCGACTCAAGAGGGAATACCAGGATATTTTTTTACAGGAGCGACCGGAAAGACTGTCCATGAGATCCCACTGAAGCAGAAGAGGGTAACATATGTAAAGGAAAGGAGGTACGCAAAGGCACTACGTCACCACATCCGGGAGAAACTCGAAAGTTTAAAACGACAGGGAATCATTATTGATTGTGCATCCCCATACAATAGTCCATTATGGGCGGTTAAAAAATGGAGTGCACCTGGTGAAACTACAGAAAAGTACAGAGTGGTGATAGATTACAGGAAGCTGAACGAATACCATTGACGAAAAGTATCCAATCCCCAGATTTGAAGACATTTTAGACAGGCTG